>NC_091951.1:341079090-341291590 GCF_031021105.1 Erythrolamprus reginae | reverse complement strand
GGATGGTCCCATTTCGGCCTATCATATATATGATGGTCTTGGTATACAGTGATCCCTCAAGTATCGCGAGGGTTACGTTCCAAGACCCCTCGCGATACTCGATTTTTCGCGATATAGTGGTGCGGAAGTAAAAACACCATCTGCGCATGCGTGCCCTCGCGCATGTGCAGATGGTGTTTTTCACTTCCGCACTTGGGAAGACCCCCGACCAACAGCTGAGGACCCGCCTGCCCGCCGCCGCGCCGCTCGTGCCGGGAACCAAACAGCCTGAGTTGCTCCCGGATTCTCCTCCGACCTTCCCTCAACTTACCTTCCAGCTGATGCTTCGATCCTTGGAAGAGGCCAGAGCGCCTTTCTGCACCACACTCTCCGCTTCGGTTCCTTTCCGGAAGATGGAAGTTTCTCTCCTTCCATCCTTTCTAGCAATACAATACTCGATGGTTTTAACCATCCTTTCTAGCAATACAATACTGTACTCGATGGTTTTAACCATCAAGTATTGTATTGCTAGAAAGGATGGAAGGAGAGAAACTTCCATCTTCCGGAAAGGAACCGAAGCGGAGAGTGTGGTGCAGAAAGGCGCTCTGACCTCTTCCAAGGATCGAAGCATCAGCTGGAAGGTAAGTTGAGGGCAGGTCGGAGGAGAATCCGGGAGCAACTCAGGCTGTTTGGTTCCCGGCACGAGCAGCGCGGCGGCCGCGTTCCTCATGCCGCCGTTGCTGGCGCGGGCGCCACTTGCGAGGCCGCTGCGTTGCTCCCGTTTGTGCGGCCGCCGCGCCGCCGTTGCTAGCGCGGCCGCCGCTTGTGAGGCCGCCGTGTTGCTCCTGTTTGTGCGGCCGCCGCGCCGCCGTTGCTGGCGTGGCCGCCGCTTGTGAGGCCGCCGCGTTGCTCCCGTTTGTGCGGCCGCCGCGCTGCTGTTGCTGGCGTGGCCGCCGCTTGTGAGGCCGCCGCGTTGCTCCCGTTTGTGCGGCCGCCGCGCTGCTGTTGCTGGCGTGGCCGCCGCTTGTGAGGCCGCCGCGTTGCTCCCGTTTGTGCGGCCGCCGCGCTGCTCCCGTTTGTGCGGCCGCCGCGCCGCCGTTGCTGGCGCGGCCGCCGCTTGTGAGGCCGCCGCGTTGCTCCCATTTGTGCGGCCGCCGCGCCGCCATTGCTGGCGTGGCCGCCGCTTGTGAGGCCGCCGCGTTGCTCCCATTTGTCCGGACGCCGCGCCGCCGTTGCTGGCGCGGCCGCCGCTTGTGAGGCCACCGCGTTGCTCCCCTTTGTCCGGATGCCGCGCCGCCGTTGCTGGCGCGGCCGCCGCTTGTGAGGCCGCCGCGTTGTTCCCCTTTGTCCGGACGCCGCGGCGCCGTTGCTGGTGCGGCCGCCGCTTGTGAGGCCGCCGCGTTGCTCCCGTTTGTCCGGCCGCCGCGCCACCGTTGCTGGCGCGGCCGCCGCTTGTGAGGCCGCCGCATTGCTCCCGTTTGTCCGGCCGCCGCTTGTCCGCGCACCCGCCCTTCGCCTGTCCACGCCGTTGCTCGCGGAAGCAGCGCTGGGGTTTCCCCGCCGCCCACGCAAAGGGGAAACCCCGGCAAGAGGGGGAAGACCCAGGGAAGCCGCCCAGCAGCTGATCTGCCCGGCGGGGAAGCAAACTCCACCATCTACGCATGCGTGGCCATAGGGAAAAAAAAGGGCGCACATGCGCAGATGGTGTTGTTTACTTCCGGGTTGAAAAATCGCGATATAGCGTTTCGCAATAATCGAGATCGCGAAACTCGAGGGATCACTGTATTCGGGTTTCTTCCCGTGTAGGATTTGGAAATTTCTGGCGATGTTTCGACGAGGTCCCACTCGTCATCTTCAGGCTGGTGTTTCTGTCCTTGTTCTAGGACAAGGACAGAAACACCAGCCTGAAGATGACGAGTGGGACCTCGTCGAAACGTCGCCAGAAATTTCCAAATCCTACACGGGAAGAAACCCGAATATACCAAGACCATCATACCTGTACCCGTGAAAAACTACAAAAACAAATATATATACATATATATACATATACACTTAATTTTCAAATTCAAATATATTCAAATATATACATTTAATTTTCAAATTCAGCAAAAAAACATGTGATATATATATACCCACTAAAACTCTCATTGTGTATTGGACAAAATAAAAATAAATAAATAAATAAATAAATATCTTCTGCCTCTATGAGTTGATATATTGATCTATTTTCCTTGATTTTGTGGTCAAGTGGTCAAAAAAGAAATAATTCTGTGCCATTGGTTTGAAGGTTACCATTTTGTTTCACCAAAACAATGAAAAACTGCTAATCCAGAAAAACTCCCTCGCTGAAAATCAGCTGGCCAATCCTCACTGCTGACATAGGGCAAAGCAGTGATGGGCTCCTACAGGTACGGTCCTCTGGGTATGTTTTTCCTATCACAGTAAATGAGGTTGAATGTGTATAATTCTAGAAGAGCTCTCTCTTTTTTATGTGAGTACATACACATAGAGTTTATATAGTAGATAGTGTATATTTCTGTGTGCCTGTGTGTAATATGTATGTACATATATGGCATATATACATAGAATTAAGGAGTATATTTTCGATGTTCAGTAATAGTAAATAAATAGGGAAATTGTATCTCTTTGAGGCAAGGAGAGGCCAGGCACCCTAACCCTAACCCTTGACGTGAGTGATGTCAAGTTGGGCACCTTTAAGCCAGTCACATGACCTTTAAGCCACCCCCGGTCACATGATCATCAAGCCACTCCTACCTGGTCACATGGACAACAAGCCACACCCACAAAATAAGCCACACCCACAGTGTGGTAGTAAAAAATTTGTAGCCCTTCACTGGGGCAAAGCCTTGTGTATCCTCAAATATGGCTCCCTGTGTCACATGTGGTACATTTGCCATAGGTTCGCCGCCACAGCACTATACCATTCCAGATAAGTAGCTGTCTAGTCTCTTCTTTAAAGCTTTCTTCTTTAAAGCAGTTTAATGTTTCCAAATGTAAAATAATGCACTTGGGGAAAAGGAATCCTCAGTCTGAGTATTGCATTGGCAGTTCTGTGTTAGCAAAAACTTCAGAACAGAAGGATTTAGGGGTAGTGATTTCTGACAGTCTCAAAATGGGTGAGCAGTGTGGTCAGGCAGTAGGAAAAGCAAGTAGAATGCTTGGCTGCATAGCTAGAGGTATAACAAGCAGGAAGAGGGAGATTGTGATCCCGCTATATAGAGCACTGGTGAGACCCCATTTGGAATACTGTGTTCAGTTCTGGAGACCTCACCCACAAAAAGATATTGACAAAATTGAACAGGTCCAAAGACGGGCTACAAGAATGGTGGAAGGTCTTAAACATAAAACGTATCAGGAAAGACTTCATGAACTCAATCTGTATAGTCTGGAGGACAGAAGGAAAAGGGGGGACATGATTGAAACATTTAAATATGTTAAAGGGTTAAATAAGGTTCAGGAGGGAAGTGTTTTTAATAGGAAAGTGAACACAAGAACAAGGGGACACAATCTGAAGTTAGTTGGGGGAAAGATCAAAAGCAACGTGAGAAAATATTATTTCACTGAAAGAGTAGTAGATCCTTGGAACAAACTTCCAGCAGACGTGGTTGGTAAATCCACAGTAACTGAATTTAAACATGCCTGGGATAAACATATATCCATTGTAAGATAAAATACAGGAAATAGTATAAGGGCAGACTAGATGGACCATGAGGTCTTTTTCTGCCGTCAGTCTTCTATGTTTCTATGTTTCTATGTTTCCAATGATGGAGCCAACACAACTTCTGAAGACAAGGAGTTCCACTAGTTAATTGTTCTCACTGTTAGGAAATTTCTCCTTAATTCTAGATTGTTTCTCTCTTTGATTAATTTGCATCTATTGTTTCTTATCTCGCCTTCTAGTTCTTTGGAAAATTGTGTGAGTTGCAACCTGCAAAATCATAGCCCCAAACATCACTGTGCTTGGTTGTAACCTGGTTTGTATCTTACAATTGAATGGCTTTTTTTTTTTGGTTCCTCGCTGAGCAATTTATCTTTCCCAGTATGCATATGTTGCTTTTAAAGAGGAAGCATGCTGGGCTATCAGGAGCTTGTATGAAGGAATTATAGCAAATTTCATCACAGAAGGTAGCAGGTGATTGCAATCAATAATCAATCAACCCACTTGTGACAGTTATCATACATCAACTTCAAAGCAGAGAATTATGACTGCTGTTTCAGTATGGGAGACCCGTTTTGGAAACACATTTATATTTTAAGAGTATTTTATATATTTCTCTCTGCCGGAGAGAACGGAAGCAGTCATAAACCTCTCAGCATTGTGGTCCGCATTTCAGAGTAGCCATTAAAATTGTGGCAACAAAAGAGATTGAATTGAATATAATGCAAATTGGTGTTTTTATGTTGAAAATCTGTTAAGATTCTCGTGGATCTGCCATTAGTGTCAGCCTCAGTAATTTTGCATGCCTTGGCCAAGCAAGTTTATTGGGTTTAATGCACAATTCTGGTAATTTATTGTAGATTAATTCATTTATTCAATTTATATGCCTCCCATCTCACTGTCTGATTTGACTCTGCACAGTTTACTATGAAATCATACATATAAAAATATTAACATTAACATGATTAGGTACAAAACTAAAAAAAGAAGACCAGGATTAGTACAGTGGTGAAATCTTTCTTATGAGAAAGGATGCTGCAGTGGTGCTGCAAGCAAAGGACGGTCCTTTCATGTAAAAATAAACATGTTTATTTTTACGTGAAAGAACCGCCCTTTGCTTGCAGCGCCACTGTGGCGTCCTTTTTCGTAAAAATAACAATGATTATTTTTACATGAAGACCTCCCTTTGAAGGAGCTGGGGAATCACTCCCACGAAGAGATTCCAGGGGCAGAACCTTGACGTCACAGGCAGGTTGCTAAGGACGCCAAGGTGATCACTTCCTGGACTCCTCCCGGTGACATCAAAGCTCCAAACGCCAAACGCGACCCTGAACTTTGCCCGAAGTTTCAAAAAATTTCGGGTTCATGTTCGGCATACCAAACACCGCAAAATTCGGTACAGACTCTGTAGTATTTTATCTTAGGATGGATATATGTTTATCCCAGGCATGTTTAAATTCAGTTACTGTGGATTTACTAACCACTCTCTTCTTTCTTTCTTTCTTTCTTTCTTTCTTTCTTTCTTTCTTTCTTTCTTTCTTTCTTCCTTCTTTCTTTCCGTCTTTTCTAATATTTTTTAATCTTACAAGATTGCACTCACATTTGAAGCATAATCTTGTAAGAATGAAATATTTTCCTTAGCAATCAACTCACTCTAAATAACCATAACATAACTTTCTCAGGATGAATAACAACAGAGTTTCTCCCTCCTCAACTGTGCCTGTTAAGAAGTTTCAACTTAGCTGTAATTGTACCTTTTCACAAATGACTCTATAGGATTCGTGGTGTATTTTCCCATGCTAACATTTTATTCTTTTAATACAATGCACTTTTCTATGGCTATTATTATCAGATGCTTCAATTCTTATAATGTTAACTGGATGGAAGATTATTTCTAAATCAATTAGCTTTTACTTCAAAGTTTTTTGTTCTGCTAACTTTAAAAGTAAAGTTAAAGGGGAAAAAAGAAAAAAAAATCAGGTTCTGCGTACCTGACCAAAATTGTACTACTGGTTCTGCATATCTGACCATACCTGTAGGAGCCCACCACTGGGAAGTAACCCTCTTAGCACGACTAAACTCTGAAAGAATTGAGGGGTTAATATCACATCTCCTTTTTATATACATATATTTTATATGTGTATAAAATATTACCTGCCTGAATTATGATTGTCCAAGCTCTTTCCGAGTTTTCTTCCTGTTAATAGAGGGATGTGGGCTGAGCGAAGAAGCCTTCATTTAATTTAATGCCGTCCCTTGCTTATGCTGCATTTTGGTATTATTCTGCATTTTAATACTTTACATCTTCTTCTTGATACTCGGGCTAAGCTGCTGTTCGAAAGAATATAGGTGAATACATATTCACTTAAATCATGGTCCTTCACTGGCCTCTGAAGTGTGATCTTTATTTTATTATTTCTCCAGTCTTGAAGGATGGTTGTTTATGAATTCAGGTGAGAACTTTGCTTGGTAATTTATGGTTTGCCTTTTGCTTCGATCTTGGTTTTAAAAGGAAATAAGTATCACATTTCTAGAATCAATCAAAAGCCTGGAGGGACTTTTTAGCTGTGTTGAGTCAGGTTTTCTCACCATTGTAGAGCAATAGAACATAGAACAATTAATCCGTGGAACAGCTTGCCTCCAGAAGTTGTGACTGCTCCAGTTTTTTAAGAAGATGTTGGATAACACCTCGAGGTTCGACTACTGTAATGCTCTCTACATGGGGCTTCCTTTGAAAAGTGTTTGGAAACTTCAGATCGTGCAGAATGCAGCTGCGAGAGCAATCATGGGCTTCCCAAGGCATGCCCATGTTACACCAACACTCCGCAGTCTGCATTGGTTGCCGATCAATTTCCGGTCACAATTCAAAGTGTTGGTTATGACCTATAAAGCCCTTCATGGCATCGAACCAGAATATCTCCCGGACTGCCTCCTGCCGCACGAATCCCAGCGACCGGAGAGTTGGCCTTCTCCGGGTCCCATCAACTAAACAATGGCATTTGGCGGGACCCAGGAGAAGAGCCTTCTCTGTGGCAGCCCCGACCCTCTGGAACCAGCTCCCTCCAGATATCAGAGTTGCCCCCACCCTCCTTGCCTTTCGCAAGCTCCTTAAAACCCACCTCTGTTGTCAGGCATGGGGGAATTGAATTTTTTTCCCCTTCCCCCTAGGCTTATAGAATTTATACATGGTATGCTTGTTTGTATGATTGGTCTCTTAAATTGGGGTTTTTTAGATTGCTTTTTAATATTGGATTTGTTACATTGTTTTCTTTATTGTTGTTAGCCGTCCCGAGTCTTCAGAGAGGGGCGGCATACAAATCTAATAGATAGATAGATAGATAGATAGATAGATAGATAGATAGATAGATAGATAGATAGATAGATAGATAGATAGATAGATAGATAGATAACCATTTGTCTGAAGTGGTGTAGGGTTTCCTGCTTAAACAAGGGTTGGACTACAAGACCTCCAAGATCTCTTCCATCTCTATTATTCTATTCTGTGAAAAATGGTCGTATGTTACATTTTTCATTGTCATTGTAACCATGAACTAAATCTGGGATAGGCAACGTTGGCTCTTCTATGACTTGTGGACTTCAACTCCCAGAATTCCTGAGCCAATCATACTAGTTCAGGAATTCTGGGAGTTGAAGTCCACACGTCATAGAGGAGCCAACGTTACCTGAGCTGTTTGAACTAAATGAAGTAAATGAACAAGAAGCAATGGGTGGAAACTAAATAAGGACAGGAGTAACTTAGAACTATGGAGAAATTTCCTGACAGTTGGAACAATTAATCACTGGAACAGCTTGCCTCCAGAAGTTGTGAATGCTTCAACACTGGAGGTTTTTAAGCAGATGTTGGATAACCACCTATCTGAAGTAGTGTAGGGTTTCCTGCCAAAGCAGGAAAGACCTTCAAGGTCCCTTCCAACTCTGTTGTTGTTGTTGTGATGATGATGATGATGATGATGATGATGATGATGATGATGATGATGATGGATCATTGAGTTCATTGCCCATCAGTTCATAATTTCATTTCATGGTTGTTGTTTTCTTCTTCTTCTGGTTATAAAGTCTGAGTCTAAGGAGAAGGGTGGCATAAAAATTGAATAAATAAATAATTTCATTTCATGGTTGTTTTAGATTGGATTAGATTAGATTTATTGGATTTATGTGCCGCCCCTCTCTGCAGACTCGGGGTGGCTCACAACAATGGTAAAAGACAGTACATAGTAACAAATCTAATATTTAGAAATCTAAATTACAGTTTTAGATTAAAAAGTCCAAAAAAGAAACCCCAATATATAAAAAAACAAACACACAATCGAATCATACACAATAACTACATGGGCAAGAGGGAGATGTTTCAATTCCCCCATGCCTGATGGCAGAGGTGGGTTTTAAGGAGTTTACGAAAGGCAAGGAGGGTGGGGGCAATCCTAATCTCTGGGGGGAGCTGGTTCCAGAGGGTTGGAGCCACCACAGAGAAGGCTCTTCTTCTTCTGGTTATAAAGTCTGAGTCTAAGGAGAAGGGTGGCATAAAAATTGAATAAATAAATAATTTCATTTCATGGTTGTTTTCTTCTTCTTCTGGTTATAAAGTCTGAGTCTAAGGAGAAGGGTAGCATAAAAATTGAATGAATGAATGAATGAATGAATGAATCAATGAATGAATGAATGAATAAAGAATGAATGAATGAATGAATGAATGAATAATATTTAAAAAATAAAAAATAAAAATAATACACTCTATCCTAAACCCACTTGAAATAGCAGGTAAACTAATGCGACTTTTCTTCACGCCCCACCCCTCCAAGTCAAATGTATTATGCATGCATTCATTACAGATGCTTTCATGTCATACCAGTCATTCTGATTCTAAGCAGTTTCCCCGCACAGATACAATCATACATAAATATATTATGCCTCCTTATTGCCAGATGACAAGCCTAACTTAACGTAGAGATGTAACAATAAACTGCATCTGCTGTGTTTTGGCCTGCCTATATGTGCTGCAAGCATAGACAGATGAAATTATAAAATCAGCCCGTGGCATTCAGTTGAATGTAACATCTTGGGACTTAGCAAAACAGCTGGGATTTGGAGCTTAAATAAGCCGTCGGAACCAAGCATGAGCAACACCACCTGATTCTTATGAATTTAGTTAGTTCTTCTGAGATTCCCTAAGGCTGATTGAAGCAGTTAATTGAATGATTTTTCTGAAAAGATTCTCAACCTCGCATCTGATCTGAGTGTTTCCAAATCAAGGAAGCTCTTGGAGCCTAAAAGAAAATGACTTGCAAATCAGTTCATCAAGATCAAAGAGGTCAAGAGCAAAGCTATTCTCCAAAGCACCTGAAGGCAGGACGAGAAGCAATGGGTGGAAACTAATCCACCCAAGACAAGGGAGGTGCTAATACCACTCGATAGTGCCCTAGCTAGAACACAGCTAGAGTACTGAATTCAGTTTTGGTCACCACACTACAAAAGAGGTTAGAAACATAGAAACATAGAAGTCTGACAGCAGAAAAAGACCTCATGGTCCATCTAGTCTGCCCTTATACTATTTCCTGTATTTTATCTTACAATGGATATATGTTTATCCCAGGCATGTTTAAATTCAGTTACTGTGGATTTACCAACCACGTCTGCTAGTCGTTTGTTCCAAGGATCTACTACTCTTTCAGTAAAATAATATTTTCTCATGCTGCCTTTGATCTTTCCCCCAACTAACTTCAGATTGTGCCCCCTTGTTCTTGTGTTCACTTTCCTATTAAAAACACTTCCCTCCTGAACCTTATTTAACCCTTTAACATACTGTATTTAAATGTTTCGATCATGTCCCTCCTTTTCCTTCTGTCCTCCAGATTGAGTTCATTAAGTCTTTCCTGATATGTTTTATGCTTAAGACCTTCCACCATTCTTGTAGCCCGTCTTGGGACCTGTTCAATTTAGCTAGGCTTGGCTGCATAGCTAGAGGTATAATAAGCAGGAAGAGGGAGATTGTGATCCCGCTGTATAGAGCGCTGGTGAGGCCACATTTGGAATACTGTGCTCAGTTCTGGAGACCTCACCTACAAAAAGATATGGATAAAATTGAACGGGTCCAAAGACAGGCTACAAGAATGGTGGAAGGTCTTAAGCATAAAACGTATCAGGAAAGACTTAATGAACTCAATCTGTATAGTCTGGAGGACAGAAGGAAAAGGGGGGACATGATCAAAACATTTAAATATGTCAAAGGGTTAAATAAGATTCAGGAGGGAAGTGTTTTTAATAGGAAAGTGAACACAAGAACAAGGGGGCACAATCTGAAGTTAGTTGGGGGAAAGATCAGAAGTAATGTGAGAAAATATTATTTTACTGAAAGAGTAATAGATGCTTGGAACAAACTTACAGCAGACGTGGTTGGTCAATCGACAGTAACTGAATTTAAACATGCCTGGGATAAACATATATATCCACCCTAAGATAAAATACAGGAAACAGTATAAGGGCAGGCTAGATTAACCATGAGCTCTTTTTCTACCATCAATCTTCTATGTTTCTATGTTCTGCTCACTCTTCCCAGGTTGAAAAATGGGCAGCTATGGAGTTACAGCCGACAGTTGTTACCAACCAAGCACAACCCCAGACTCTGAAATTCTTTTCTCCTCGGAAAGAAATTTCAAAAGCAAAATTTGCTTTGTTCAATGCAGTAAAAAAAGAAAAAAAACATGATAAAAAGTAATGAAGATGTATTTTATTTGTTTTTCTCCTTGGAAGCTGGAGACGAGAGGGTGTAAACCAGATGTGACTGGCTGTCACTCAAAATATATTTTCACAGTGTCCTCACTCTTTCTTTCCATGTAAGGAATTACATTTCATGCCCACGAAGGTGATGGAAAGCTCACAGTGCTCCTTGCCTCCTCCTATGCTGCATTTGTTTTCATTTCTTCTTGACACGGCTGTGATCCACGGCGCAACTCATCGCTGGAAGTTTTCCTCCAGAGAATAGACAAGCATAGACTGCATCTCAAGTCAGAACTTGATGCGGTTCTTGTGTTTTCACTGTCAAGTCAAGTCCAACTCAGTCAAGTCAGTCTGAGCATTCTTGTGAATGAATAAGAGTATGTTAGATGATCCAGTTGGTCCAACAGAGGAATGAAAATACAATGAGTAGGGATACTACTTCAGCTTCAAGCCACCCCGAGTCTACGGAGAGGGGCGGCATACAAATCCAATAAATAATAATAATAATAATAATAATAATAATAATAATAATAATAACAATAACAACACAAGAGCACGCAACAGGTTCAAACTTAATTTCAACCGCTCCAAACTTGACTGTAAAAAATATGACTTTAGCAATCGAGTTGTTGAAGCGTGGAACTCGTTACCAGACTCCGTGGTGTCAACCCCCAACATTTTTCCCTTAAACTTTCCACGGTTTACTTCTCCAGATTCCTTAGAGGTCAGTAAGGGGCGAGCATAAGTGCACTAGTGTGCCTTCCGTCCCCTGTCCAATTGTCTCTCCTATATTTTATATATCTTTTCTCCCATCCATATATCCTTCCTCTACTCTTCATTGATGTACAGTAACACCTCGTCTTGCGAATCTAATTGGTTCCGGAAGGAGGTTCATAAGGCGAAATGTTTGTAACATGAAACAATGTTTCCCATAGGAAACAATGTAAAAGCGATTAATGCGTGCAAGAGGGGGGGAAATCGCAAAAACGGCGCTCCGCTGGGCGGCGGCGCCTGGCTGTAACCTAAAACATCCGGGTGTTTCTCGGCAGCCTCCGGAACCTGAACCCGAACCCGAACGTTTGCTGAACTTCTGGGTTTGGCGTTTGGGAGAACGCCGAGAAGCCCCCCGGCTGTTTCAGAAGGTGACAGGTTGGCGGCGCCGCTTCTCGGTGCCCTCCCAAACCCGAACCCGAAAAGTTCGGCCAAAGTTCGGGTTCGGATTTGGCTTCTCTTCTTCTATCCCTTCCCTGATATTTACTACTACGCGTTTTTATTCTCCTTAACTTTCAATTTGTATTTGACTAAATAAACAAACAAACAAACAAATATTCTGAGATGTTTCTAAAGTTGTATTACATGTATGCTGACAGACTAAAGCAGTGGCGAACCTTTTTTTCCTTGGGTGCTGAAAAAGCGTGGGCATATGCTATCGCACATGTGCCAGTGCCCACACCCATAATTCTATGTTTTGGGAGGCCACAAACGGCCTGTTTTCCAACTTCCGGTGGGCTGAAAAGGCTCATGTTTTGCCCTCCCCAGGCTCCAAAAGCTTCCCTGGAGCTAGGGGAAGGCTAAAAACACCCTCCCCCAACCCCCGGAGGCTCTCTCTGAGCCAAAAATCAGCTGACCAGCACACATATGCACATTGGAGCTGAGCTAGGGCAACAGCTCACGTGCCAGTAGGTTAGACTATTAGACTATCCACGATTGACCTCTCCAGGTTCCTAAGAGATCATTAAGGGGCGTACATAAGTGCACCAGTGTGCCTTTCATCCCCTGTCTAATTGTCTCTCCTTTATCTCATATATCTTTTCTTCCTTTCATATATCTTCTCCCCTATTTTTATATCTTCTTTTCTATCCTTTTCTTTATATATATTGCTACATGTCTATTCTCTTCAATATGTATTGTGTATTGGACAAACAAACAAACAAACAAATAATGGCTCCGCGTGCCACCTGTGGCATGCATGCCATAGATTCACCAATCGCCATCACTGAACTAAAGGGATATTTATCTCAGTTTAAGACTGGTTTCTTTAAGAAATTGCATTATGGGAATGTAATAACAGATTGCACTCTGGGTAATGTAGTCCATGATATGTGACTTCATCTTTGTGTTCTTATTGGCCATTATGCCTAGGCAGGTGGAAATTGTGCCATGCTCTCAAACAGCCATTTTAAAGTCTTATAAAGGACCATGTAGCAGCCAGTAAATAGGAGAAATGAATCTCTTCACCTATCTGTAATGGGACAGATTATGAACATATTTTCTCTGAAGAACCTCATCTTGAATATGTAAGTCTATGAGGATGCCAGCAGGGGTGGGCTACTGCTGTCTGTGGGGGAACACAGTGGGGTAGCGAAAATGGAGCTCCACCCCAGAACACCCAATTTGTACTGAGAGATGTTGAAAGAAAATGCATAAGCCACGCCCACAGTGTGGTAATAAAAAATTTGGTAGCCCTTCACTGGATGCCAGGAAATAAATGTAAGTAATCTTTATATTTTACCCATTTATTTATTTATTTTATTTATTTATTTTGTCCAATACACAATGAGGGTTTTAGTGGGTATATATCTATATACACATAGTAAAATACATGACGAAGGTTATAGAGGAGATACTCATAGTAAAATATATCTAAGAAATAATAGAAAAGAAGATATAGGAATAGAACATATCAATGAAAGAATAGAAGAAGAGATATAGGAATAGAAGAAAGGAATAGGAGATATAGGAGAGCAATAGGACAGGGGACGGAAGGCACTCTAGTGCACTTGTACTCGCCCCTTACTGACCTCTTAGGAATCTGGATAGGTCAACCGTAGATAATCTAAGGGTAAAGTGTTGGGGGTTTGGGGATGACACTATGGAGTCCGGTAATGAATTCCACACTTCGACAACTCAGTTACTGAAGTCATATTTTTTACAGTCAAGTTTGGAGCGGTTAATATTAAGTTTAAATCTGTTGTGCGCTCTTGTGTTGTTGTGGTTGAAGCTGAAGTAGTCGCCAACAGGCAGGACGTTGCAGCGTATGATCTTGTGGCCAATACTTAGATCTTGTTTAAGGCGTCTTAGTTCTAAACTTTCTAGGCCCAGGATTGAAAGTCTAGTCTCGTAGGGTATTCTGTTTCGAGTGGAGGAGTGAAGGGCTCTTCTGGTGAAGTATCTTTGGACATTTTCAAGGGTGTTAATGTCTGAGATGCAATATGGGTTCCAAACAGATGAGCTGTATTCCAGAATGGGTCTGGCAATTTGTGTTGATTGATCTGGCTGAGAAAAGCACTAAGCTTGGACCAGAGCAATATGTGTGTTTGTTCATAGTTTGTTCATAGTGCAACATTGCCACTTTTTGCAAGTAACATTTGCTAGTACTGGATGTTGTAACTGTCAGGCAGAAAGGAACAGGTCCATACATTAAATTGTAGTCCAAACGATTTATTGCTCAAAAATGTACACAAGAATCTAGTCAAATGAATTTCAGCACTAAATTGGTACCAGATAAGAACCATCAGAATTTAGAAGGGCTTGGATGGGGTCTAGGATGACTTGCCACACAATCAATTTTGCATGGCCAGCTCGGTGTGGGCCACTCACCCAGCCAACTCGCTGCTGCCTATTTCTTATGGAAGAACTCACTGTGGCACAATTCACCATGGGACAATCACCTGGGAAAATTCAGTGTGGGGTTAGTTCTTTTTATGAAAACCAGCATTAAAAAAGCTGGTAGTCTTGGGGATGTTTCCTTTGAGACAAGAGATAAAATAATTTTTTAAAAAATGTGGTCAACAAAAGTAAAAGGAACTAAGTGAATCCTGCAGGGAGTTGTCGTATGGTGAGTTTGCTCTGGTGAGTTGTCTCCAGTGAATTGGCCATGTCAAGTTGGTTGGGATAAATTGACTTTTTCAGAATTTATACTTGTTGTGGTTGGCTCTGGCTCAGCTCCTACCCCAGGGAATGGGGAGGTGGATGCAGGGGAAAATTCAACATGTCACAGGCCTGTGTTATTGCCGACAGAATCAGTTCAGAGTTTAGTTTCCTCGGACGAAGAAGAAGGTGGGAGTGACTCGGCAGAGGAGGGCTTGGCACACAGCCCAGGCAGTCAATCTTCCTTATCTTCTGTAGATTAGATTAGATTAGATTTATTGGATTTATATGCCGCCCCTCTCCGCAAACTGTAGCTTCAGATGATGACATTTTGGACCCACGCAAGCGCAGAATTATGCGTAGGAGAGACCAAGTAAGAACATATTACAGGAAATAAGGGAGGCCACCTGTGTTAGGGTGGGGCTCCAGTAATTAGGGCTGCTGCTATAAAGAGCAGCATGTGGGTTTGGCCATTGTGGAAGTATATCTGTTGCAGTTTCATCAGGAATCTTGTGTGCTGAACTTTATTGTTTTTTCATGCCTTTGAAACCAAAGCAGAGCAGTATGTGTGTGTGTGTGTCTCCCTTCGTTGGAAGAAGAAGGGGTGTGAAGTTACTCCACAGCTGCTAGCTAAGTACTTAATGACTGCTTAAGGGAAATTGTACAGACTACCGGGTTGTTTTGGGAAGAGTGCTCTTTGCAATACAAAAAGAGTGCTTAGTTTATTTTGACTTTTGCGATAAAGAACATTGTTTTGAATTTTCAAACGTGTGTGTGTCTGAAATTTGTACCCTTGAATTTTCGGGACGCTCCTATCAGAGAGCCCCGCAGAACAATACTGAGCCCCATTTATACCCCGAGCAAAGGCACCATAGATTGATCCCTTTTAGGAGTACCTGTTAGAGCAGTTGTGAATGTTCCACTCTCCATAATAATTGATAGAAGGGATTTGATTACGGAGTCTTCTGTCATTAAGTAGCCAGATAATTTCTGTTTGTGCCAATTGCCAAAGTAGTTGCTATGAAGCTCTACATCACGGCTTATTTTTTGCCTCTCTCTTTTCACTGGCATTCTATTCTGGAGTTTTCAGTTTGATAACATTTGGGAAGAGAAGAAATGGCATCGTTTGGATAATTGGGTAACAGACATGATGAATTGCTTCTCACTTGACAGCTAGCATAGGTGCTAATATGTGTGATAAAACAGAAGTCATAATTTTGTCGGAGGAGAAAAGAACAAGAGGGGA
Organism: Erythrolamprus reginae; assembly: GCF_031021105.1. Lineage (NCBI taxonomy): Eukaryota > Metazoa > Chordata > Lepidosauria > Squamata > Dipsadidae > Erythrolamprus > Erythrolamprus reginae. The sequence goes on along the minus strand of NC_091951.1, from coordinate 341,276,081 downwards.
AGGTTAGCAGCATAGAAGTTCCAGGTTTAAAAGGTCATGTTGTTGTTGTTGTTGTTGTTGTTGTTATTATTATTATTATTATTATTATTATTATTATTATTATTATTATTATGTCAGTACAGCACAGCAAACAAGAACACTATGCTAGATTTCGTATTTCATCACCAGTCGGACGCTTCCCAAGCACCTAGGACGCGTGATGTAGCGGCGAATTATGTTTGCCGATTTCAGTAAAGCAGCCTTTTGCAATTGACAGATGGAGATTTTGTCAATTCCGATGGTTTTCAAATGTCCGCTGAGATCCTTTGGCACTGCACCCAGCGTGCCAAGTACCACTGGGACCACTTTCACTGGCTTATGCCAGAGTCGTTGCAGCTCGATGTTTAAATCTTTGTATTTCACTAACTTCTCTAGCTGCTTCTCCTCAATTCTGCTGTCCCCTAGGATTGCGATGTCGATGATCCATACTTTCTTTTTCTCCACGATCACAATGTCTGGTGTGTTATGCTTCAGAACTCGGTCAGTCTGAAGTCAGAAGTCCCACAGTAGTTTTGCTTGCTCATTTTCGACCACTTTTTCGGGCTTATGATCCCACCAGTTCTTTGCCACTGGTAAATGGTAGTTCCGGCCATAGTTCCCTCTAAGCTGAGCAGTGAGCAATGGCTCACTTAAAAATCATCATCAACTCAGAGTTTTTCAAACCTGCCCAGAAGCCGAGAGGGAAAGAGTGAGAGGGAAAGAGTGCCGCCCAGTCCCAAAGGGACTACCGCTCAGACACTATACTTTTCCGCTCACCCTCCCAAAAAATTAAAGGGAACACTGGTTCCGGCACAGGTTCCAGTGGATCATCTGTGCCACAGCATCATGTCTATGCTTGTAGTCAGTCTGTGTGATCTTTTTGCAGCAGATGAGTATGTGATCGATTGTTTCATCTGTTTCTTTATACAGAGTCTGCACTTTGGATCGTCTGTTGATTTTTCAATTCTGGCTTTGACTATTATTATTATTATTATTATTATTATTATTATTATTATTATTAATTAGATTTGTATGCCGCCCCTCTCCGAAGACTCGAAGCGGCTCACAACAATAAAACAGTACAAATACAATTGATTACAACAATTTAAAAACCCTTAATATAAAAAGCAATCATACATTTTATATAAACCATACATAAAACAGAAACAGCCCAGGGGAATCAATTTCCCCATGCCTGATGACAAAAGTGGGTTTTAAGGAGTTTACAAAAGGCAAGGAGGGTGGGGGCAATCCTAATCTCCAGGGGGAGTTGATTCCAGAAGGTCGGGGCCGCCACAGAGAAGGCTCTTCCCCTGGGTCCCGCCAGATGACATTGTTTCATCGACGGGACCCGGAGAAGGCCAACTTTGTGGGACCTAACCAGTCACTGGGATTCGTGCGGCAGAAGGCGGTCCCGGAGATATTCTGGCCCGATGCCATGAAGGCACCAACCCTTTGAATTGTGACTGGAAACTGATCGGCAACCAAAGCAGACTGCGGAATGTTGGTGTAACACGGGCATACCTTGGGAAGCCCATGATTGCTCTCGCAGCTGCATTCTGCACGATCTGAAGTTTTCAAACACTCTTCAGAGTAGCCCCATGTAGAGAGCATTACAGTAGTCGAGCCTCAAGGTTATGAGGGCATGAGTGACTGTGAGCAGTGAGTCCCGGTCCAGATAGGGCCGCAACTGGTGCACCAGGCGAACCTGGGCAAATGGCCCCCTCGCCACAGCTGAAAGATGGTTCTCTAATGTGAGCTGTGGATCGAGGAGGACGCCCAAGTTGCGGACCCTCTCTGAGGGGGTCAATAATCCCCCCCAGGGTAATGGACAGACAGATGGAATTGTCTTTGGGAGGCAAAACCCACAGCCACTCCATCTTATCAGGGTTGAGTTTGAGGCTGTTGACACCCATCTAGACCCTAACAGCCTCCAGGTATCTAGGGGTCTCCAAACTTGGCAACTTTAACACTTGTGGACTTCAGCTCTCAGAATTCCTCATCGAGCCATGCTGGCTGGTGAATTCTGGGAGTTAAAGTCCATATGTTTTAAAGCTGCCAAGTTTGGAGACTCCTGGGTCTAGAAAACAGCAAAAGTCTTTAATAACTGAAATATGCTAGAACTCATTAAATTCATTCTTCTTCCCCTGTATTTCAAGTTATCATTCCTGAATTAAACTCAGTTTGAAGTTACAACCTCAAAAACTCGCATTCCAAGTTTCCCCCCCTCTCTCAGTGCTGAAAATAGTCTTCCATATGTCTTCCAAGTTTTCAGAATCCATAAATTTATTTTTGTAAAAAAAACAACAACTGACAATGGAGACGAAGGTACAGTGGCCCAGCTGTTGGTATGACATTCAAATTCCAAGATGGATTGAGGCAAAGTATCACTGTTGCATCTGACGTTCTCTAAGGAAAAGAAAAATGTAGCCTTTTCATTCTTTTAGTTCAAATCCAGAGGAGTGATAAAGGGATGACAGTTGTATGTCTACAGAGAAGAGAGAAACATGAATTCAGCTCTCTGAATTCTGACCTTGTGCCTCTAATTTGGGATTAAGGGAATTGAAACCCAACAGAAACAAAGGGAGCTAGTTTGGGGTGGGAAAAGGATTTATTACTCAAATTGGATAAATCTGACAATATCGGAACTCTACTGGAACAATCCTATTTTCTTCTTCTTTTTAATTATGTTTTTTATTGAAGTTTAAAATTATAAAGATAAAATAACTAATATACACTAAGAAGAATATAAACAAAAAAAGTACAAAAAGGGTGGGATGGGGAAAGGGGAAAATATATAAAAAGGAAAACAAAAAATATACAGAAAGGAATAACTTCCACCTTCATTAAGACAAGTATAAACATTTTTAATAGCTTAACACCTGTAATATATTAACCCAAACTTTCTTCATCCCATATGTCATCTTTTCGGATATCGGCAAATAATAAAACCTCATCTTTCAATATATTTTAACTTTCAACAAATAAATCAATTTCATAATTCTTTCCTGCACTTTAGACAACACTTTTGTCATTTTCTATAAATCTCTTCTTCCCATGACTTATCTATCAACAAATCTTTAAGACCTCATCATTCAAACATATTTTTTAAAAAAATCAATTAAAAGGTATTAGAAACAACAAATAGAAACTATTAATCTTTAAACCCTTCAACTGATGACCCAGAAATTAAGTTATTATCGTCTTCTCTATTTCCTCTTAATTAAAATATCATAGCTTATCAATTTCCCTAAAAATATACCCAAACTGTCTTTTTCTGTATCTTATCCATAAACAAAGTTTAAACCCTCATCATTCAAGCCTAGCCAAGAAAAAAAAACATTGGAAGTTGTCCCATCCCATTTAGATCTGAAGCACCGAGGTGCTTCCAAGCTGAAAGGATTAGCCAGTGACATCACAATTGTCCAGGGGGATGCCCGATTGAGGGCTCTTTCATGTCCGTGCATGAAATTTTGTGATGTTGAACTCCTAGATGGGCAGGAGCTGGAGAGAATGATGGGAATTCACCACTCAGGCCTCAAACACAGGTTTGCTGATGGTCAACCCAGCATCCTAACCACATGAGCCATCACATTCTGCATTAGAAGCTATTAAAAAGAGAGAGACATATTTATTTTTATTTATTTATTTATTCATTTGTCCAATACACAAATACATAGGAAGAAAAATAGACATGTAGTAATATATATAAGGGTAAAGTGAACTTAGAGGAGAGGATATAAGAAAGAAAGAAAATATATATGATAAGTGAGAGAAAGGAAAGACAATTGGACAGGGGACGAAAGGAACACCAGTGCACTTATGTACGCCCCTTACTGGCCTCTTAGGAACCTGGAGAGGTCAATAGTGGAGAGTCTAAGGGAGAAATGTTGTGGCTTAGGGGTTGACACAATTGAGTCCATCAATGAGTTCCACGCTTTGATAACTTGATTGTTGAAATCATATTTTTTACAGTCAAGTTTGGAGCGGCTCGTATTAAGTTTGAATCTGTTGCGTGCTCTTGTGTTGTTGCGGTTGAAGCTGAAGTAGTCATTGACCGGTAGGACGTTGCAGCATATGATCTTGTGGGCAATACTCAAATCGTGTTTTAGGCGCCGTAGTTCTAGGCTTTCTAGGCCCAGGATTGTTAGTCTATTTTCATAGGATATTCTGCTTCGAGTGGAGGAGTGAAGGGCTCTTCTGTTGAAATAGACATTTTCAAGGGTGTTGATGTCTGAGATGTGGTATGGGTTCCAGACAGATGAGCAGTAGTCTAGGATGGGTCTGGCAAAAGTTTTGTAGGCTCTTGTGAGTAGTGTGAGATTGCCTGAGCAGAAGCTGCGCAAGATCAGGTTTAACCTTGATTAAATAGGCATCCTTGATATGAGTTTAAATCTAAGAAATCTCTTCCTGGGAAATGTTCTGGATGAGAGAAAAATATGATAAGAGGAGACCTTGAAGCCATTTCTGGCTTCTAGAGAGCCTCCAGGGAGATGGGTAAGGGCATTTTTACCCTCCCCAGGCCCCTAGAGTCCCTGTTTACTCTGAATAGGGTTATGTATGTCCCCATGTACTCTAAATATTTGGGTGAGATTAATCTAGACTAGAATCATAGCATTGGAAGAGACTTTAGAGGTCTTCTGTTCCCTTGATTAATTGTTCTCACTGTCAGCCTTCATACAACTTACTTTCTTTCTTTCCTTTTTTCTTTCTTTCTTTCCTTTTTTCTTTCTTTCTTTCCTTTTTTCTTTCTTTCTTTCATTTTTTCTTTCTTTCTTTCCTTTTTTCTTTCTTTCTTTCATTTTTTCTTTCTTTCTTTCTTTCCTTTTTTCTTTCTTTCCTTTTTTCTTTCTTTCTGTCCTTTTTTCTTTCTTTCTTTCCTTTTTTCTTTCTTTCTTTCCTTTTTTCTTTCTTTCTTTCCTTTTTTCTTTCTTTCTTTCCTTTTTTCTTTCTTTCTTTCTTTCCTTTTTTCTTTCTTTCAATTTGACTTCTATGCCAAACCAATCCCAAAGGACTCAGGGCGGCTTACAATAATATAAAAAAAGATACAAATACAATGAAAAGAAGTCCAATGTAGAAATCTAAAACTATAAACCCCAGTTTAAAAAAACCCACAACTCAACAGTCCGATCAACATACACACATAGCATTCAACACAATTCAGCCATGACAGATGTCAAATTCATGACATTTCCCGGACATGATGCTGAGTGCAATTCTAAACAATAGAGTCATTTCCATGGTAAATATAGTAACGATGATAAAGTATCCTGGCATGGATGGATGTATCTTGTAGGAACTGTGATGTTCATGAGACCTATAAATGGTGCAGTTCAAGAACTACATAAATTGTCTAAAGTCAACTAGAATTGCAGAGATTCTGGTTTTACAATTCCAGGGGGAAGAACAGCCCTGAAATTGCAAAAGAAAAGAGAAAATAAAATATGGTGTATTCTATGATGTACATGTTTTATTTATTTATTTATTGGATTTGTATGCCGCCCCTCTCCAGAGACTCGGGGCGGCTAACAGCGACAATAAAACAGTGTACAATAGTAATTTGGTATTGATGATTAAAAATCAATTAATATAAAAACCAAACATACATACATACATACCATGCATAGAATTGTAAAGGCCTAGGGGGAAAGAGGATCTCAATTCCCCCATGCCTGGCGGCAGAGGTGGGTTTTAAGTTGTTTACGAAAGGCAAGGAGGGTGGGGGCAGTTCTAATCTCTGGGGGGAGTTGGTTCCAGAGGGCTGGGGCCACCACAGAGAAGGCTCTTCCCCTGGGTCCCACCAGGCGACATTGCTTAGTTGACAGGACCCGGAGAAGATCCACTCTGTGGGACCTAACTGGTCGCTGGGATTCATGCAGCAGAAGGTGGTCCCTGAGGTAATCTGGTCCGGTGCTCTTAAGGTAGAATCATCTCTAGACAAAATGGGTAGTACAGAAATCTAATAGATAAATATAATAAATATAGTAATTTTGGGAAAAATGATCATATCTCCAGTCGGGGGAAATGTGTCCTTCTTTGATTGCACCACCTGAAGTTGGCCCAACAGCTTGACCAGATCACAGGCCAGTAAAAATAGGAATGTGTCGTATTAAAACCAACCCAGCTCAGCTTCCTTGTATAATATTCAAGGTATCCCGTGAAATCTAATAAGCGGCCTTTGTGTTGGACAGCAGTTATTTCACAGTGCATTGTATCTAATTAAGGGCTCCTGATAACAGTATCTCAGTTTGTTTGGATAGCTAATGAGAAAAAGAGTACAGACACAATTAGAACCCGTCATTCTTTCATGCAAATGAAAAATCAGACCGAATGATAGCCTTGACAGGTACTCAATTAAAGCACCACATTTAGCAGCTTTGAAAAAGAACTTTGGCTTGCGTCCTAAGATGCAATTGGCTAAGAGGGCAGTTTGGAACAGCAGGACTTGAAGCTGCTTTTTCATTTATGACCACGATCTAAAAATTCTTACTACCAAGCTGCTGTTCCTAAGGATTCCTAAGGATCCCTTAGGAACCTGTATCCCCTACTAACATTCAGTTCCACCCTGCCATTTTGGAATAGAATAGAATAGAATAGAATTCTTTATTGGCCAAGTGTGATTGGACACACAAGGAATTTGTCTTTGGTGCATATGCTCTCAGTGTACATAAAATAAAAGATATACAGTGGTACCTCGTCTTACGAACACTTCTTCATATGAACTTTTTGAGATACGAACCCGGTGTTTAAGATTTTTTTTGTCTTCTTCCAAACTATTTTCACCTTACGAACCCAAGCCACCGCCCCTGGGATGCCCCACCTCCGGACTTCCGTTGCCAGTCGAAGGCTCCTCTCATTGGGAAACCCCACCTCTGAAGCACCCATTTTTGTGCTGCTGGGATTTCCCTGAGGCTCCCCTCGCTGGGATTTCCTTCATTTTTGCTGGCGCTGCTTTGAATCCCAGCGAGGGGCGCCTCAGCGAAATCGCAGCATCACAAAAACATGGAAGTCTGGAGGTGGGGTTTCCCAGGGAGAGGAGCCTCAGGGGGATCCCAGCGGTGCAAAAACGGGTGCTTCGGCTGGCAACGGAAGTCCGGAGGCAATGATTCCCAGCGGCGTAAGGCAAAAGATGTGAGTTTGGGGCTTGCATGCATTATTCGCTTTTCCATTGATTCCTATGGGAAACATTGTTTCATCTTACAAACGTTTCACCTTACGAACCTCGTCCCGGAACCAATTAAGTTTGTAAGACAAGGTATCACTGTATTTGTCAAGAATTATGAAGATCAAGTGATAAAGATGATTAGGAAACTGGAGGCTAAAATATATGAAGAACGGTTGCAAGAACTGGGCATGGTATCAGTGTTCCAATATCTCAGGTGTTGCCACAAAAAAGAAGGAGTCATCCTATTCTCCAAAGCACCTGAGGGTAGAACAAGAAGCCATGGGTGGAAACTAAACAAGGAGAGAAGTAACTTAAGAACTAAGGAGAAATTTCCTGACAGTTAGAACAATTAATCAGTGGAACACCTTGCCTCCAGAAGTTGTGAATGCTCCGACACTGGAAATGTTTAAGTAGATGATGGACAAGCATTTGTCTGAAAGGGTTTTGTTGGCTTGTCTTGGTTTAGCTAGGCTATGAAACCTTCGACAACACCGAGTAGACAATTTTAACAGAGCGTGGATGTGTGATAAAGCCGAGACACAGACTTAGATAAATAAGTATTATTTACATATAAACAAAATATAAACAATCCAGAATAAGCATGAAGCAAATACAGAATAATAAGCACTGAGCAATTACAAGATAGAAGCACAAAGCAAAATACAATATAGATAATAAGCACGAAGCTTATACAAGCACGAGGCTTAAACACGACTCCCCCTCTCTCAGGCAAAAGTAAAGGAAGTGACTGAGCAGAATAATGAGCTTTTATAGCTTCAATGAGGAAGTGATGAAACAGCCTTGAATATTAACTCTTCAAGTACAAGTTAACTCTTTGAGTGCACATTAACTCTTTAAGTACAAGTTCAGTACCAGTGTACAATATGCAGTTTACAATGGCAATCCCTAACAACCATGTACCTTGTACTAACAGGTTTCCTGCCTAAGCAGGGGATTGGACTAGAAGACCTCTAAGGTCCCTTCCAACTTTAATCACAGAGAAAATAGTCATATCCAATACACTAAACACGGAGAAAATTATGTAGCTATACATTCCTTAACTTGTATCATTCATGACATATTTAAATGCTAGCTCCTTTAACAGCGCACAGATCATTTTGCTTGGTGGCCCTGTGCATCGTTTTGGAAGCTATGCAAATGCTACTGCAGCAGAGACTGACAAGAAAGCAGTGTGTAGCGCGAAGGATAAATTGATGTCACACGCTGCCATGGTTTTGTTGCCTCTGCATGAAATTTTAATGTAAAACAAGCAGTCCCTTGACGTTTCTCAGGAAACTGTCCCGTGGGCCTATCGATTCTTTGCACTTTAGTTTGAGTGCTCATTACCAACATCGCTTTATCAACATGAAGTCTCTTGTGCTCTCTAGAAATGAAGAACACAACAAATCCATGAAAACTTGGCTATATTAATGCTTGGTTTGAATAACAGATGACAATGCCATTAATTTATTGCAATGTAGGGAATAAGGATTTTCTCCCTATCAGCAGCTTTATGGATTACAGTGTTCCCTCGATTTTCACGGGTTCAAACTTCACGGATAGCCTATACCACGGTTTTTCAAAAAATATTAATTAAAAGAATACTTCACGGTTTTTTTTTCTATACCTCAGTTTTTCCTGCCCGATGACGTCAAACATCATCGCCAAACTAATAATTTTTGCAAATAAATAACAAAAAAAAAAATAATTATTGTTAATAAATAATTATGTTTATAAATATCAGGATCACTAAGTGTCTTATTCAATGATGTGTACCAGTAATAATGGTGAGTAAATGGTTGTTAAGGGAATGGGAAATGGTAATTTAGAGGTTTAAAATGTTAAGGGAAGGCTTGTGATACTGTCCATAGCAAAAAAGGGTGTATTTATTTATTTTATTTTTATTTTATTTATTTATTCATTTGTCCAATACACAAATACATAGGAAGAAAAATAGACATGTGATAATATAAAAGAGGGTGAAAGTGAACTTAGAGGAGAGGATATATGAAAGGAAGAGAATATATAAGATAGGTGAAAGAAAGGTGAAAGAAAGACAATTGGACAGGGGACGAAAGGCACACCAGTGCACTTATGTACGCCCCTTACTGGCCTCTTAGGAACCTGGAGAGGTCAATCGTGGAGAGTCTAAGGGAGAAGTGTTGGGGGTTAGGGGTTGACACAATTGAGTCCGGTAATGAGTTCCATGCTTCGATAACTCGATTGTTGAAATCATATTTTTTACAGTCAAGTTTGGCGCGGTTCGTATTAAGTTTGAATCTGTTGCGTGCTCTTGTGTTATTGCGGTTGAAGCTGAATTAGTCATTGACTGGTCATTACTTCCGCATCTCTACTTCGCGGAAATTCGACTTTCGCGGGCAGTCTCAGAACGTCTCTCCCGCAAAAATTGAGGGAGCACTGTATTTCACTGTGCTTTATATAAAGATGGATATAAGAGAAGAGGAGGCAGAAATGGAAATTGGAGTGAAGCATGTCATCAGTTTAGAGTCCTTGCGTTGCCACTAGAGACTCAACTCCACCCCCCTCAAGTTCCACTGATTTTTATCTTTCGCCAGTTTAGTGGGACTGACTCATAGCTCGCTGTGGCCATTAAGGGCCCACAGAGTTGGCCTTCTCCAGGTCCTGTCCGCCAAACAATGTCAGTTGGCAAGACCTCGGGGAAGAGCATTCTCTGTGGTGGCTCCGACCCTTTGGAACCAACTGCCCCCAGAGATCTCCACCCTACCGGTCTTCCAGAAAGCCATTAAGACCTAGCTTTTCCAGCAGGCCTGGAATTAGAACTCGGTTGATTGTAAATGTATGCATGGTTTTTTATGATATTATCATTTTTATGATACTGTTGATTTTATTGTTGTATCTTTAAACTTTTTTTACTATTTTTTTTACTATTGTTGTATTTATATCTGTTGTTTGCTGCTCTGAGTCCATTGAAGAATGAGTGGCATATAAATACAAATGCTGCTACTACTACTACTACTAATACTAATACTACTACTACTACTAATGATGATGATATTGATAATGCTGACCACTAATTGACCAGATTCTTGTGACTTCAATAAATCATTTATGCTGCAACCTACACAAATGGTCCTAATTCTTTGGACCTGACTTTGGCCAGAGCCTCGGTGGCACAGTGGTTAGAGTTTAGTTTAAAGTTTAATTGGATTTGTATGCCACCCCTCTCCGAGGACTTGGGGTGGCTCCCAGCACATAATAAAACAGTAGAAAAACAATCCAATTAATAACATAAACAATTGTTAAAAAATTCTAATTTTAAAACTTCAGTTAACAATTCATACAGCAGTCTTAATAGGAAACATTCATTGGCCAGGGGAAAGCTCTAATGTCCCCAGGCCTGGTGACAGAGATGAGTTTTTAAACTCTTTCGGAAGGCAAGGAGAGTGGGGGCAGTGGGAATCTCTGGGGGGAGTTGATTCCAGATGGTCGGCCCCCCCACAGAGAAGGCTCTTCCCCTAGGTGCCCCCAGCCGACATTGTTTGATCGATGGGACCCTAAGGAGACCAACTCTGTGGGACCTCACCGGTTGCTGGAATTCATGCGGCAAAAGGCAGTCTCAAAGATAGTTAGAGCGCAGTACAGCAAGCTACTTCTGTTGATCACCGGCTGCCAGCAGTTTGGCAGATCAAATCTCAGCAGGCTCAAGGTTGACTCAGCCTTCCATCCTTCCAAGGTCAGTAAAATGAGGACCCAGATTGTTGGGAGCAATATGCTTACTCTCTGTAAACCGCTAAGTGAAGGCTGTAAAGCACTGTGAAGCAGTATATAATGCTAAATGCTATTTATAGACCATCCCATAAATTGCATGCACTTTCATGCAGAGTACAGGATTTTACATGCTTAAAAGAGAAAGCCACAAACAGTCACATAATTCTGATGATGGGTATTGATTAGCTCAAATAAACTTCTAAAGCAGGAAAAGCTGGTTTTAATCTTTAAAGGCCTATGCAAGTCAGGAGACGTTTTTTCAGGTAAACCTACACATCTGTTGAGAAGTTTGGAGAATCTCCCAGTCATGATATTAGAATCCAAAGCCCATGGAATGAACTATCTCCATAAGTTCAGATGGTGCTTAGGAAGACTTGAAAACAGAGGTCTGCATTTGAAGGCTAATGATCATGAGTTGTGCAGTATCGTGTTTTTACTTTTATACTTAGTATTTCTTGCTGTTCTAGTGTATCAGCTTTAATGTGAAGTCTAAGTAGGTAAGAAAACAAGTAAAGAAATAATTCTATTTATTTTCCCCTTTTCTCTATTATGTCCCTGTTACTTGATCTTTCACCATAGGTGTTCTGTACGCTGTAATTTGGGATACTGTACCTCAAGAGCTCAGTGCCTTCTAATACTGGTCCATGAAAAGAGAAGTAAATCTCTTTTGACATAATCCCACTCACACAAAGTCGGCTTTTGAATTGGGCTAGCACAACTGTAAGATTGAGTTCACAAGAATTGTTAACCCCAATTATGAGCTTACCATATCTGGGTTTGCAAGAACTACCATTATACGAGAGGCAAGTATTGAAATGTTCTGCAATCCTTTGTAGTCATCTAATGCAACCCCAAAGGTACTTTGTTTATTTTTATTTTTCAAGAGGCAAATGGACTTTCTTGTTTTTATTTGAAGACGTTTCTCTTCTCATCCAAGAAGCATCTTCAGCTCTGACGGGATGGTGGGGAATGAAAGGATTGATATTCCTTGCAGATAGTTGGTCCTTTGCATCCTTTTGGAGAGTTCTTGAGGCCATCTGGAGGTTTGTCTGCGTCCTCACAGTCAACCTCCAGGGGGCCTCAATGATTCTTTAAAAGAATGCAAATGACTCTCTGCCACTAAGGAGTATAAATCTTTCCATTCCCCATCATCCAGTCAGAGCTGAAGAAGCTTCTTGGATGAGAAGCGAAACATCTTAAAAAAAAAACCAAAACCCCAACGGTGTGCAGTGTGGCCCATACCAGCTAGCAACCCAGTTCTGATGTGGTAGTTTTCAGATTAAAGTGTGCAATAGGGTTGATATTCCTGGAGGCGTCTGTAATGTGGCAAATGATTTAGCTTTACTAGATAAATGGTCAAAGCAATGGAAACTGCAGTTTAATGTTTCCAAATATGAAATAATGCACTTGGGGAAAAGGAATCCTCAATCTGAGTATTGCATTGGCAGTTCTGTGTTAGCAAAAACTTTAGAAGAGAAAGATTTAGGTGTAGCGATTTCTGACAGTCTCAAAATGGGTGAACAGCGCGGTCAGGCAGTAGGGAAAGCAAGTAGAAGGCTTGGCTGCATAGCTAGAGGTATAACAAGCAGGAAGAGAGAGATTGTGATCCCGCTGTATAGAGCACTGGTGAGACCACATTTGGAATACTGAGTTCAGTTCTGGAGACCTCACCTACAAAATGATATTGACAAAATTGAACGGGTCCAAAGACGGGCTACAAAAATGGTGGAAGATCTTAAACATAAAACATATCAGGGAAGACTTAATGAACTCAATCTGTATAGTCTGGAGGACAGAAGGTAAAGGGGGGACATGATGGAAACATTCAAATATGTTAAAGGGTTAAATAAGGTTCAGGAGGGAAGTGTTTTTAATAGGGAAGTGAACACAAGAACAAGGGGGCACAATATGAGGTTAGTTGGGGGAAAGATCAGAAGCAACGTGAGAAAATATTATTTTACTGAAAAAGTAGTAGATGCTTGGAACAAACTTCCAGTGGACGTGGTTGGTAAATCCACAGTAACGGAATTTAAATATGCCTGGGATAAACATATATCCATCCTAAGATAAAATACAGGAAATAGTATAAGGGCAGACTAGATGGACCATGAGGTCTTTTTCTGCCGTCAATCTTCTTTTGTTTATTTATTACTTAGATTTCTAGGCTGCCCTTCTCCAGGGGACTCAGGGCGCCTTACAAAATACAGAGTTTAAAAACCCACATATAAACCTAAAAACTAAAACCCAAACAATTTGAAACCACTCATCCCAATTTATTCCAATCACACAAGATAGTATTATGTGAAAACCCCAACAATACAGTACTGAGAGCAAAAAAAACCCTGAAGCTTTGGGCAGTGCAGAGATGTGAGGTGCAATAATTCAATAATCCACTAGATGGCAGCAGAGAGTCCCCATTTTGTTCTCCTGGCTCATCTATCAATATATTCTCATATGTTAAGCAGGTTGGCTCGTTAAATTAGCGGCCTCTTTAATTTGATCCTTAAACAGCTGCATCTCTTTCATGCTCTCTCAGGTGCCTGAGAAAAAGACAAGTGAGTTTGAAGAGGTGTTGGGCTTGCATGCCCCTAAATTTCCCAGCATCGATTGCTCTCCATTAAAACGGATCGAGCCATTTCGCCTTTCTGTCATATTTAAAATTATATTTCCTACAGAAAATCGTAGGTCTGTAACTTAGCGTATTATGGAAAACTATTCTGTGGGTTTCTTGGGGGCATCTTAATAAATCTATTCTTACATTCTCTTGTGAAGTTCTTTGAACACTCTTATGGTATATATATAAGCTGTTATTGTACAGCTCAGCAGAACAAGGCACAAACCCCGTATCTGCAAAAATTCAAGAAATGCTGGCTGTAATTTTGGAAATCATTGGATGGTGCATAAACCCCCTCCTCGGGGCAGAGTCGTCCCCCCCATCGCCGAGCATACAATTAATCTTTTCAGTCCCGCAACAGCGCTGAATTGCAGCAGAGATGGCTGGCTGGATTTTACTAACATCACACAGAAAGCCCTTCCAGATGGCTGGATCCAAATGATCAGAGTGGTGTTGCTAATTGGCAATCAAGCCATTAATTGGTTAATTATAACAATTGATGGTCTCAGCACAGATTCCCTCAAACAGTAGCAATATCAATATCCCCCCCTTTTATTTCCCCCTTCGCATATTTGTCATTCTGAGCAGAATCCGAGTTCTGAAAACAAGGGAGTTAACGTAGTTGTCATTGTTCATTTGTGAAGAATGTTCATTTCTGAACATTGTTCATTGTTCACCGCCTTCTGAATCCCAGTATCCAGTTAGGTCCCACAAAGTCGACCTTCCCCAGGTCCCATCAACCAGACAATGTCGCTTGGTGGGGCCTAAAGGAAGAGTCTTCTCTGTGGTGGCCCCGACCCTCTGGAATCAGCTCTCCGCCAGAGATTTGCAGTGACTCCACCCTCCTCGCCTTCTTAAAGAGTCTTAAGACTCATTTTTGTCACTGGGCTTAGGGCAATTAGATCTTGGCCCCGTGGCTGACGAATCCTATGTATGGTTGATGTCAGAATGGTTACGATTGTTTATTAGCATAATTATGGACTTTAGATTAGTTTATCTAGTTTTAATTGATTGGATTTAGCCACTGTGTTTTATTGTATCCTTTTATATAGAAACATAGAAGATTGGCGGCAGAAAAAGACCTCATGGTCCATCTAGTCTGCCCTTATAATATTTCCTATATTTTATCTTAGGATGGATATATATTTATCCCAGTCATGTTTAAATTCAGTTACTGTGGATTTACCAACCTCGTCTGCTGGAAGTTTGTTCCAAGGATCTACTACTCTTTCAGTGAAATAATATTTTCTCACGTTGCTTTTGATCTTTCCCCCAACTAACTTCAGATTGTGCCCCCTTGTGTTCACTTTCCTATTAAAACACTTCCCTCCTGAATTTTATTTAACCCTTTAACATATTTAAATGTCCCCCCTTTCCCTTCTGTCCTCCAGACTATACAGATTGAGATCATTAAGTCTTTCCTGATACGTTTTATGCTTAAAACCTTCCACCATTTTTGTAGCCTGCTTTGAACCCTTTTATATGTTGTAAGCTGCCCCGAGTCCTCAGAGAACGGCGGCATATAGATGCAATTAATAAATGAATAATAAATAAATAAATTTGATTTGCAGTAGGAAACAACCCTTTTTTTTGGGGGGGGGGTGTTTAAGGAATTCTTAATATTGAGCACAAAGAAAGATAGAATATGGAGAAGACAAAAGACAAACGGCTAAGTTGATTCCTTCTTGCTAAGGATGAATATCAGTGGTAGATGAAATTTCCTTCACACAGAATCTAGGAATTCAACCTTATTTCCCTGAGAAGCTAATGTTCCCCACTCTTCCTTCATAGCGGGAAATATTAAGACAGGGGGAACCCCACCATAATTGGTAATATTAATTCTGTTCAGACCAGGAAAAGCATGACCGTTTTAAGATGTCATATATACTGTGTTCAGTTCTGGAGACCTCACCTACAAAAAGATACAGTATTGACAAAATTGAACAGGTCCAAAGACGGGCTACAAGAATGGTGGAAGGTCTTAAGCATAAAACGTATCAGGAAAGACTTAATGAACTCAATCTGTATAGTCTGGAGCAGCGTTTCCCAACCGGTGTGCCGCGGCACAGTAGTGTGCCGCGAGACACGGTCAGGTGTGCCGCAGGAAGCTCCAGGTGGGCGGGGCACTGCCAGTGCCGGACCGCCAGTGCCTCCGACCTGGAGCTTCCACTCGCAGCCCGATGCAGCTGTTTCCGGCTGGGCCCCAAAGAAGGAAGGCGGGAAAAAGGAGGCAGGGGTGGGGAGGTCCGGCAGTAGGAGTAAAGGGAGCCGCGGCCGCCCCTGCCTCCCCACGGTGCCTCTGGCCAAACGCACCCCTGGCTTCTCTGCCCTGCCCCATTGCCCACCCGATCCGCCCACTCTCCTCCTCCTCCGCCTCCTGTCTTGGGGCGTGATCCGCCCCCTCTCCTTCACTGCCGGAGAGAGAATGGAAGGCGCCGTTGTCTTCGCCTCCGCCCGCCGGCTCCCCTCGCCCTCCCAGACGTCCCCAGCGCCCGGCCACGCGCCGCCTCCCGTTAGCCCAGCCGACCTTTCCCTGCTGCCGTTTTCTCTTCATGGCGCAAAGCCACACAGTCCCGGACTCCCGGATCGCTCGCTTCTCCGGTCAGCAAAGCCATCTGCCCAGGAAAGCGCCGCGCCGCGCTTGCTGGCCGGAAAAGCGAGCGATCCGGGAGTCCGGGACTGTGTGGCTTTGCGCCATGAAGAGAAAACGGCAGCAGGGAAAGGTCAGCCGGGCTAACGGGAGGCGGCGCGTGGCCGGGCGCTGGGAACGTCTGGGAGGGCGAGGAGGCTGATGGCTGCTGTTGCCTCTTAGCTGCAGAGCCGGCGGGTGGAGGCGAAGACAACGGCGCCCTCCATTCTCTCTCCAGCTCTCTCTCTCTCTTTCTTTTTCTCTCTGTTGCCGGCATGGTGAACGAGAGAGAAAGAGAGAGAGAGAGAAAGGAGGGGAGAGAGAATGAGAGAGAAAGAAAGCAAGAGAAAGAGAGGGAAAGAAAGCAAGAGAGAGAAAGAGAGGGGGGAAGGAGGGAGAGGGAAAGACATGGAGGGAGAGAAGGAGGGAGAGAGACAGAGCAAAAAAGAGGAAGAAAGAAAGAGGGATGGAGAGAGAGAAAGAAGGGAAGGAAGAGAGAGAAAGAGGGAGGGAGAAATAGAGTGAAATGGAGGAAGATTTTTTTTTTGTCCAAACTTTTCTTTAGCCCCGCCCCCCACCCCCCCTTCAGTGTTCCCCAGAATTTTGAAAATATTAATAATGTGCCGCGGCTCAAAAAAGGTTGGGAAACACTGGTCTGGAGGACAGAAGGGAAAGGGGGGGACATGATTGAAACATTTAAATATGTTAAAGGGTTAAATAAGGTTCAGGAGGGAAGTGTTTTTAATAGGAAAGTGAACACAAGAACAAGGGGACACAACCTGAAGTTAGTTGGGGCAAAGATCAAAAGCAACGTGAAAAAATATTATTTTACTGAATCCTTGGAACAAACTTCCAGCAGACGTGGTTGGTAAATCCACAGTAACTGAATTTAAACATGCCTGGGATAAACATATATCCATTGTAAGATAAAATACAGGAAATAGTATAAGGGCAGACTAGATGGACCATGAGGTCCTTTTCTGCCGTCAATCTTCTATGTTTCTATGTTTCTATAACTAATGAAGGGCTACCAAAATGTTTACTACCACACTGTGGGAGTGGCTTATGCAGGACGCCCTGCATTTTCTTTCAACATCTTTCAGTGCAAATTGGGTGCTCTGGGGTAGAGCTCCATTTTTGCTACACCACTGCGTTCCACCCCTGTCCGGGCAGTAGCCCACCCCTGTATATAACACATGTGTATAATGTGGTACTTTGGAATGAGTGGCATTTAGAGTAGAATATAATTCTTCATGGGCCAAGTGTGAATGGACATGAGGAATTTGTCTTTACTTTAATTTAATTTAATTCAATTTATTTGACTTCTTTGCTGCCCAATCCCATGGGACTCAGGGTGGCTTACAGCAATATAAAATACAATACAGTGGTACCTCTACTTAAGAACTTAATTTGTTCTGTGACCAGGTCTTTAAGTACAAAAGTTTGCAAGTACAGTAGAAGCAATTTTTCCCATAGGAATCAATATAAAAGCAAATAATGTATGCAAATCCATTAGGAAAGAAATAAAAGCTCAAAATCTGGATGGGAGGAGGAGGAAGAAGAAGAGGAGGAGGAAGAAGAGGAAGAAGAGGAGGAGGAAGAAGAGGAGGAGGACAGTTGCTGCCAAAGAAAGAACTTGAGGGGAATAAAAAAATCCAAAACTGTAAGGCTTAAAAAAAATGGCAGGAAACTGGCTGGACCTTCGTGCTGCTCTTAAATTTCCTCGGAATTTTTTCCAGGCTCGGGTTCTTAAGTAGAAAATGGTTCTTAAGAAGAGGAAAAAAATTCTTGAACACCTGGTTCTTATCTAGAAAAGTTCTTAATAGAGGTGTTCTTAGGTAGAGGTACCACTGTACCATATGTATTGCACCCCAACTACTACTTTCTGCACCCTTGCTGCCTTGGCTACAGGTTTGTTTGTTTGTTTGTTTGTTTGTTTGTTTGTTTGTTTGCTTACTTACTTACTTACTTACTTACTTACTTACTTACTTACTTACTTACTTACTTACTTACTTACTTACTTACTTACTTACTTACTTAGATTTGTATGCCGCCCCTCTCCGAAGACTCGGGGCAGTTATTGTTAGTGTTTCATGCACAGAGCTCCAAAAAGTAGACCAGCCCAAAATAAAACTGAAATGTAAATTATAATAGATTGATTAATGGGATCATTCTACGTATCTATTAATTTTCTTTTGCCAGATTTTTTAAAAAAATAAAACAGAATTCAGTGGATGCCCTGAAGGCTTCAAAAAAGGTTACATTCAATACTTGTCCCTCGGTTAATGCACAGTTTGGATATTTATTTGTTTTCATTCTTTATTAGTTCAATTTATGTACTCAGCACTCAGTGCATAATGAGATGGATGATTCTGCAGAAATGGGGAGAGGTGATCTAACTCAGTGTAAGGTTAAACTAAATATAGCTTCAAAACCCAAAGTAATCTTTTTCTGTATTTTATCTAATGGAGCTTGTTAGCTTGTTTTAAAGTTAGTTCCAGGCCAATTCATGGCTCCCGTGAGACCTCATTGATTGATTGATTGATTGATTGATTGTTCATTGTTTGAAATGTTGGTTAACATTGGCTACAGTTATTGCCAGGCAGAAAAAAATACCCTGCAATTTTTTCATCGCTATTCCCAATATATGAAAGAGTGTTTGATTTAGAAAAAAAAAAAAAAATTGGCAATATTTTCCTGTGTGAAACATCATAATTTTGAATTGATAGGGATGAAGGCAGACCAAGGATGTCCAAGACAGCCTTATCTTTCACTGAGCAATCCAGTATCTGTTGGTCGGTGTTGTGGTGGGCTTCAGGCCAGCTTCTATAGCTGCTGATTTTGACGCAGAGGAGTGGGGGCCATCTGTTCACAGAAGACCAGTCTGGCTGGAGGAGGAATCAGACAGTGAACCAGAAGCAGAGACAAGGCGAGATGGGGAGCAGGAAAGGACTGGAGAGACAGAGAGGGGAATGGATTCGGTAAGCTTTCCAGCCAGAGGTTCATCTGAATCAGAAGGGGAAGAGTTAATGAGTAGTTCTATTCTGAATGCTCGGGTTGGGAGAATGCTGGGAAGACAAGAGAAGCTGCGCAAACGTTGAAACAAATTATAGGGCACAGATGATAAGACTTAATGATGCTGCTGCAACCTTGAAAAAAGGGGAGGGTTGGAGAGATCTGTGTGGGAGATTATCGTTCAGCTTTGGAGAGAGGCATTGATGCATCATGGTTTTGTTTTGGCCTTTGGATCTCTGTGACATTCTGACATTCCAATTGTGAGTTATTGCTGATTGCTGTAAGCCTGAAAGGCTCCTGCATGGACTGGAGTAATTATCTCTGATCTATTGTCTATTTAAACTCACATTGCTCTGAAACTTAATGGTTTGCGGTTTTCTGAAGATAAAGAACAATCCTTGTTTGATTTTTACAAATCTGAGTGCGTGTGTTTGATTCATTACTTTGTTCTTGGGTGGTTTGAGGCCAAGCAGAATAGTCTCTACCTTTCTGGTTTACAACCATCCTTCAATCTAATGGAAGACATCAAAGCTTGACTCCCCCCCCCCACACACACACCAGTGATATGCACCTTTTGTTGTAAAGGTGACATCTTGGCATTGAACTGTTGAAGAATCTCTCCTTCTCCAGGAGAAATTCAGAGAAGCCATCTATCCAGTTTCTATAGATGAATATAGGGGACATTATATCTGCCCAAGCAATTCTATTTAAAACACACATAGAACTTAAAAAACATACAGACAGGAACGGGGGGACGGGACGCAGTGGGGTAGCATAAATGGAACTCCACCCCAGAGCTCCCAATTTGCACTGAAATATGTTGAAAGAAAATGCAGGGTGTCCTGCATAAGCCATGCCCACAGTGTGGTAGTAAAAAAATTGGTAGCCCTTCACTGCATAGTTAGAGTTTATTCGATTTGTATGCCGCTCCTCTCCGAAGACATATATAAAGTAGTTGGCATACATACATATGGAATATCAAGTGGTCGGTTTGACTGTTATCAATGGAGGCCTGAAGGTTTATTGGCTTTTTACATCGGGATTTTATTTCTGGAAGCCAGACAGAGCCATTGTGACTGAGTTGGGCAACCATATAAATTTTCTAAATAAAAAAAATGAATGGAATGGAATGAGATGGGATGGGATGGGATGAGATAGAGTAGAGTAGAGTAGAGTAGAGTAGAGTAGAGTAGAGTAGAATAGAATCATTATATCCAGTCTCTCTTTGAACTATTTCTGGCAAGCATTCTCCAAAAATCTATTAAGATATATAGATGGTATCTCTACTTTCCTTTAGCAGATCTAAATAGGATAATAAGCATTCAGTCTCTTTGGCTATGCTTTCCATCAGGAAGAGCAAACATTACAAAGCAAGAATAGAATTCTGGCACATTGAGTCAGGACTCTTTTTTTGCCTGGCAATTGAATGTGTGGAGTTGTATTTCAGAGAGGGAGAGAAGAGGTGGGGGACGGAGAGAGAGAAGTAGATGGAGGAAGGAAGGGAGGGAGTGGGAAGGCAGGGAAGGAAGGAGAGGGAGAAGGGAAAGAGACAAGGAAAGAGAGAGAGGCAGGGAGAGAGAGGGAGGGAGATAGGGAGAGGCCGGGGGAGGGAGGAAGAGAGAAGTGTGTGAGAGAGGGACATGGAGGGAGGAAGGGAGGGAGGATGAGAGAGGGAGGGAGAGAGGGAGGGAGACAAGGAGAGACAGGGAGAGAGAGGGAGGGAGAGAGGACAGAGGGGGAGATGGAGGGGAGGGAGGAAGAGAGGAAGGAAGGAGGGGAGGGAGTTAGGGAGGGAGGGAGAAAGGCACAAACCCATAAAATTTCCATACCAATTAGTGAATTGTAAGGAAAGATCAATGCCAGGATCATGAACTCACCCAGGAAGGATTTTCAAAGGGCCGTGCTCATATAGGAGAGAAATGTGCATGCTGTAGCCTTAAAGATTAATCTACTTGGCCCAGTGAGTGTAGTTTAATAAGGTATGTCACAGATCCATTTAACATCTGCATGTTTGGGGAACAATAGCTTGTCTGGCTGGTCCATTAATAAAACATACCAGGTAAACAGAGCACTGATTAAAAGAGTGTTATTAAGCTTTCCTAAAGCCAACAGCTCTCCAGCTACTATTTTACACACTGCCATTTTTATATCTATATCTACATGCCCATATTTTGAATGCTGTGTGCCAGTCTGATAATGCCAAGGAAATAAAAGGGCTGAGAAAAAACAACAACTGGACATTGATAAGCAATTCAGTCAAGGGCTTCCTATGTCAAAATCAAAGGAAAACAAAGGAATTTCATTTATTTTGCTTACTAAAAAAGAAGGTAGGGAAGTCAGGTTCATATAGATTTTCCCCCAACCTGCCATCCAAATGGGGTAGATTACAGTTCTGGAAGCTGAAGTCCTAACCTAGTCCAAGATTGCGAAGGCTAGCAGTCGGAAAACATGATGAAAATCCCTGCATAGCTAGAGGTATAACAAGCAGGAAGAGGGAGATAATGATCCCGCTGTATAGAGCGCTGGTGAGACCACATTTGGAATACAGTACTGTGCTCCGTTCTGGAGAACTCGCCTACAAAAAGATATTGACAAAATTGAACGGATCCAAAGACGGGCTACAAGAATGGTGGAAGGTCTTAAGCATAAAACCTATCAGGAAAGACTTAATGAACTCAATTTGTATAATCTGGAGGACAGAAGGAAAAGGGGGGGGGGCATGACTGAAACATTTAAATATGTTAAAGGGTTAAATAAGTTTCAGAAGAGAAGTATGTTTAATAGGAAACTGAACACAAGAACAAGGGGACACAATCTGAGGTTAGTTGGGGGAAAGATCAGAAGCAACATGAAAAAATGTTGTGAGCCACCCCGAGTCTACGGAGAGGTGCGGCATACAAATCTTAATAATAATAATAATAATAATAATAATAATAATAATAATAATAATAATAATAGCAGCAGCAGCAGCAACAACAACAACAACAATAACAATGTCGCTTGGCGGGACCCAGGGGAAGAGCCTTCTCTGTGGCGGCCCCGGCCCTCTGGAACCAACTCCTCCCAGAGATTAGAATTGCCCCCACCCTCCTTGCCTTTCGTAAGCTACTTAAAACCCACCTCTGCCGCCAGGCATGGGGGAATTGAGATCCTCTTTCCC
This sequence comes from Erythrolamprus reginae, assembly GCF_031021105.1. Lineage (NCBI taxonomy): Eukaryota > Metazoa > Chordata > Lepidosauria > Squamata > Dipsadidae > Erythrolamprus > Erythrolamprus reginae. The sequence goes on along the minus strand of NC_091951.1, from coordinate 341,253,730 downwards.
CCTAGGCCTTTACAATTTTATGCATGGTATGTCTGTATGTATGTTTGGTTTTTATAATAATGGGTTTTTAATTGTTTTTAGTATTGGATTATTGTATGCTGTCTTATTATTGCTGTTAGCCGCCCTGAGTCTCCGGAGAGGGCCGGCATACAAATCCAATAAATAAATAAAAATAAATAAATAACAACAACAACAACAATAATAATAATATTTGACTGAAAGTGTAGTAGATGCGTGGAACAAACTTCTTGCAGACGTGGTTGGTAAATCCACAGCAACTGAATTTAAACATGCCTGGGATAAACATACATATCCATCCTAAGATAAAATGCAGGAAATAGTATAAGGGCAGACTAGATGGACCATGAGGTCTTTTTCTGCCATCAGTCTTCTATGTTTCTATCTTTTCGTCTTTCTTCTCTTCTGGAGTGCCTTTCGCTTATTCTCCCCCCGTTCATTTCTTTCTTCCTTAGCATTGTTTCAATGTAGCTTTGTCACCCTGTACATAAATTCTGGGATTGCCAAGATCAGGAATGCTGATGTGCTGAAGAATCTCTATGGAGTGAATTATAAAACCGGACAGATCTAGACTTAGCAAAAAAAAAAGAAAATTCTTATGGAAATAAATTCAGTCCACTGACTCAGTGTATTTCAATGTCATAAAACTTTCAAAATACCAAACTCTGAGAAGATGAGATGGATTTTGCTTAAACAGCTTTGTTGCTGTCTGTTCCTCCATCTACGCCCTGGTTGGTTGTGTTAAAAGACACAAACGGCTAGTCAGTCATCTTCTCCTTAGTTGTCAAGGAGAGGAGACAAATGTTTACTTGGAAATGATGAAGCTCATAATTAGATAACCAATGCATCATAGAAATGCCACAAGCAACTGACAAGACACATCCTTTTTTGCATAGACTTTCCAGTAAGGAAGCCTACGCTTAATAAATATATCAAGATGAGTAGCTCCGTTTAGTAAATTATTCCATTTGACAACGTAGAGATTAATTGTGACATTATACCAGGAATCCAGTCTCTCTTCCTGTTGTGGTTAGCTCTGGCTCAGCTCCTGCCCCAAGGAATGTGGAGGTGGATGTGGGGGAGACATCCACATGCTGCAGGCCTGTTTTGCGTCCGATGAAATCTGCCGACGAAGCCTCCTCTGACCAAGGAAGCGTGAGTGACAGGGAAGAGGGAAGTTTGGTAGACAGCCCAAGAGGCCCAAGAGGAGCCCAAGAGGAGATCAGTCATCTGTATCATCCCTGTATTCTGAACAAGGATTAATGACACATCCACGCATGCATATAGTGATGCATAGGAGACAACAACTGAAGGATTATTACAAGAGAAAATGAGGCCACCTGTGGTTGGGTGGGGCTGCTGTAATTAGTGTTACAGATAAAAGTGCAGCCTGGTGTTTTAGCCTCATAGCAGTTTATCTGATTCATTGTTTCGTCAAGATCATGGTTTTTGCTGTTCAGGATTGTGTGTGTGGACTCTCTGGACTTTAGAATTGGGCTCAATTTCCCAGTTATTGGGTGAGCAATTAGATTGCATTTAACCTGTGCCTTGTGTGTACCAGAAAATCCCTTTGACATTTAAAAAGGGAGCTGTTTCTGTTTTTATGTTTATAAAAACTTGTGGGTTTTCCTTTTATCGTGTGGTGTGTGTCTTCCTGGACTAATTACTCTGTAATTACGGGCGGTTGAGACACGCTGGCAGAACAATTCCTAAGTCACATTTCTGTGTAAGGGCCAAGCAATTCCCATGTTTAGACTTTAGATGACATTGGAACTAATCTCATCCAATATTTGGCTAAGATTTTGAAACCTTGAAAAGTTCAAGTGTTCAGATCAAAGCCCTGGTCTCTGTTCTTTTATTCAAAAATCTGTTTCCATCTACTTTCTGCCTTGGCCCCTGTAACACAGATGACCTTGAAGTAAATATGCAGCAACTGTTAGGGAATAGGAACCTAGCCCCAGAAGGCATGAGAAAGAAATTTAAGACTGCCTTGCTTTATTTATCCTTGGTGTAGAAGGAAGGGCAAACGGTTGGCCTTCTCTGGGTCCCAAAGCAATGCAGGTTGGCGTGATCATGGGGGAGGGCCTTCTCTGTGACTGCCCCAGCTTGTTGAACTAACTATCCCCCGATATTTGTACTGCTCCCACCCTACTGGCCTTCTGAAAGGCCACAAAGACCTGGCTTTGTCGGCAGGCCTGAGGGCCATGACTGTTGCATCTAGTCATGGCCAAACTGAGACTGACTTGGTATGTATTTTTTCCTTGATCGGATAGTTTGTTAGGGTTTTTATTGTTAGCATAATGGGGTTTTTTTTTTTACTGTTTTTACTATTTATATTTGACTATTTATAATTCTGTATTATATTTACTGTTGGAAGCAGCCCTGAGTCCCATTGAGATTGGGCGGCATAGAAATTGAATAATTTAGATTAAATTAAATTAAGAAACACTGTTAGGTTTTCAAGGCTGTGTTATTATAGTCTATATCCATGATGGCGAACCTTTTTCCCCCTCAGGTGCTGAAAGAGCATGTGTGTGTGCCCACACACATAGTTCAATGCCTGGGGAGGGCGAAAACAGCTTCCCTCACCCACTGGAGGCCGCCTGAAGGCCATAAATGGCCTGTTTTCCAACTTCTGGTGGACCCAGTAGGCTCGTGTTTTGCCCTCCCCAGACTCCAAAGGCTTCCCTGGAGCCGGGGAATGGTAAACAAATGCCCTCCCCATCTCCCATGTGTTGTGGTTAGCTCTGGCCCAGCTCCTGCCCCAAGGACTGTGGATGTGGGGGAGACATCCACATGCTGCAGGCCTGTTTTGCCCCCGGTGGAATTTGCTGATGAAGGCTCCTCTGACCAAGAAGACATGAGTGACAGGGAGGAGGAGAGTGTGGCAGACAGCTCAGAAGGAGATCAATTGTCTAGCTCCTCCTTGGATTCAGAACAAGAGTTAATGATACAGCTACGCATGCGGAGAGCGATGCATAGGGAACAACAACTGAGAGATTATTATCAAAGAAAATGAGGCCACCTGTGGTTGGGTGGGGCTGTGGTAATTAGTGAGGCTGCTATAAATAGCAGCTTGTGGGTTTGGCCATTGTGGAGGATTATCTGATCGTTGAGTTTCGTGACTGCTTTACTGACTTTGACCTTTTGTGTGCTGATTTTTCCCCGCTTTGAAACTAAACCAGAGCAAAGTGTGTTTCACTTTGTGAAAGAAGAAGGACTGTGAATTGCCTCACAGCTGCAAGCTAAGTTTCACAGAACTGATAAGGGACTTGTACAAAGTACCAGTTTGTTTGGAGACGAGTGCTCTTTGCTATACCAAAAGAGGGCTTGGTTTAAGTGAATTTTCATTATAAAGAACATTGTTTTGAATTTTCAAACGTGTGTGTGTCTGAAATTTGTACCTGTGAATTTTTGGGAGGATTCTACCAGAGAGCCCGACAGAACACCCTGGAGGCTCTCTGGAAGCCAAAAACACCTTCCTTGAGCCTCTGTGTGAGCTAAAAATCAGCTGGCTGGTACACACATGCAAATTGGAGCTGAGCTAGGGCAATGGCTCGGATGCCAGCAGATATGGCTCCGCGTGATGGCCATAGATTTGCCATCACTGGTCTATATTAATGATGTACCACAGGTGCCATGTGGAGCCATATCAGAGGGCACGTGAGGCATTGCCCTGTGTTAGCTCCAGCGCGCATGCGTACGGTAAGCTGATTTTTGGCCTTGGGAAGGCCGTTTCATCCTCCAGAGTGCAAAAAACAGCACAATGGGCAAACCGGAAGTCCATTTTTCTGAGCACCTTTGGGTTCTTGGTCAGTTGCATCAGCCTTCTCCAGACCCTGTCAACTAGGGGAAGAGCCTTCTCTGTGGGGGCCCCGGCCCTCTGGAATCAGCCCTCTGGAATCAACTCCCCCCGGAGATTCATACTGTCCCTATCCTCCTTGCCTTTTGTAAGAGTCTTAAGACTCTTTTGTGTTGCCACGCTTGGGCCAAATAGACCTTAGCCCCTGGCCAACGAATGATACATAGAAACATAGAAGATTGACGGCAGAAAAAGACCTCATGGTCCACCTAGTCTGCCCTTATACTATTTTCTGTATTTTATCTTAGGATGGATATATGTTTATCCCAGACATGTTTAAATTCAGTTACTGTGGATTACCAACCACGTCTGCTGGAAGTTTGTTCCAAGCATCTACTATTCTTTCAGTAAAATAATATTTTCTCACGTTGGTTCTCATCCTTCCCCCAACTAACCTCAGATTGTGCCCCTTTGTTCTTGGGTTCACTTTCCTATTAAAAACACTTCCCTCCTGAACCTTATTGAACCCTTTAACGTATTTAAATGTTTCAATCATGTCCCCCCTTTGTATGGTTGCTGTACGAATGGTCGTAATTGATTTAATATAACGGGATTTTAGATAATTATGAAATTTTAATTTAATTGGATTTAATTTCATTGTAACCTACTGTTTTTTAATATGTTGTAAGCCGCCCCGAGTCCTCGGAGAGGGGTGGCATAGAAGTCCAATAAATAAATAAATGTGATGTGCTGGTGTCTGGAGGCTGTTGGGGTCTGGATGGGTGTTAACAGACTCAAACTCAACCCTGATAAGATGGAGTGGCTGTGGGTTTTGCCTCCCAGGGACAATTCCATCTGTCCATCCTTAACCTTGGGGGGGGGATTATTGACCCCCTCAGAGAGTGTCCGCAACCTGGGCATGCTCCTCGACCCACAGCTCACATTAGAGAAACATCTTTCAGCTGTGGCGAGGGGGGCGTTTGCCCAGGTTCGCCTGGTGCACCAGTCACTCATGCCCTCATCACCTCGAGGCCCGACTACTGTAACGCTCTCTACATGGGGCTACCTTTGAAGAGTGTTTGGAAACTTCAGATCGTGCAGAATGCAGCTGCGATAGCAATCATGGGCTTTCCCAAATATGCCCATGTTACTCCAACACTCCGCAGTCTGCATTGGTTGCCGATCAGTTTCCGGTCACAATTCAAAGTGTTGGTTATTACCTATAAAGCCCTTCATGGCACGGGACAAAAATATCTGCGAGACCGCCTTCTGCCGCACGAATCCCAGTGGCCGGTTAGGTCCCACAGAGTTGGTCTTCTCCGGGCCCCGTCGACTAAACAATGTCATCTGGCGGGACCCAGGGGAAGACCCTTCTCCGTGGCGGCTCCGACCCTCTGGAATCAGCTCCCTCCAGAGATTAGAACTGCCCTTACCCTCCTTGCCTTTCGTAAACTCTTTAAAACCCACCTCTGTCATCAAGCATGGGGGAAATTGGGACATCTCCCCCTGCCTATGTAGTTTTTGTGCATGATATGACTGTATGTATGTTTTTTATATTGGGGGTTCCTTGCTTTTAGATTTTAAATGTACAATTGTTATTTTAGATTCTAATTATTAGATTTGTCATTATATATTGTTTCTATCACTGTTGTGAGCCACCCTGAGTCTGCGGAGAGGGGCGGCATACGAATCTAATAAATAATAATGATAATGATAATAAGAAATAATAAAATAAGTAAATAAATTTGAGTCACAGGAATTCCAGGTATCTATGGAATCTTTTTCATCATGAAAAAAAAAAGTGGATTGTGCAAATCATAGCGATTTTTTCCCCCAGCCATTATTCCTTATCCGTTCTGATGGGAATAATAACATCCCACATTGTTAAGTTGTGAAAATAAATGAGATAAAGGAAGTGAAATATTATGTGCACAGACAGTGCTACATCACTAACAAGACTGATAGGTATAAATGCCTGAGTGAACAAATTTTTCTTGCTCAAATGTTTCTGTCACAGGCAATGAGAAATTAATGCAAGCTCTGAATTATTATTTTTTAAATTAAACCAAACCAGAGGCAAAGGTTTGCCGAAGAAATGAATAATACTGCATCATATCCAATATTTCCTTATAAAAATCTGGATGTACTCTGAATCATTCGGAAGTGAACTGATGAAAGTTATAATGCATGTCTAGGTTAGGAGAAAAGGTTATTTTGTGATTGACAGGAAAAATAATCAACAAAGAATAAATGTCTGACTGGTGATCATACAGAATGGATATTTGTTCTTATTTTTCTTCCAGGGATCCTTGGTGCTCTCTGAACTTGGATGTTTTCCTACAGAGGTTTTATTACCCAAACTGAGTAACATTATTAGTTAACTCGTTTGGACAATGAAACATCAACAAGAACACAACCAAGTTCAGAGAGCACCAAGCTACAAATATTCCCCCTTTATTGGTACCACAGGTGGGCATCAAAAGCTTCAGAAATCAGGCAGATTGGGGTGGGGGGAATTGCCTGCAGCACATTTCCACCGTATGCACTAATGATATTACCAAGTTTGGGTGATGAAACATCTTCAAAAGAAAAAAAGAAAAGAAAAAGAAAAAATATACCAACCAAGTTCAGAGTGCACCAAAGATCCTCATTTCAACCATGAGATACAAATATTCACTCTTTATGGATTATTTTCTTTTAATGACATAACTGCATAAATCAAATCACATGAACGTCGCCCTCACCCCCAAATCTATCTATCTATCTATCTATCTATCTATCTATCTATCTATCTATCTATCTATCTATCTATCTATCTATCTATCTATCTATCTATCTATCTTCTATCATCTCTATGTATCTATGTATCTACAGTATGTATCTATGTATGTATCTATGTATGTATGTATCTGTCTGTCTGTCTGTCTGTCTGTCTGTCTGTCTGTCTGTCTGTCTGTCTGTCTGTCTGTCTATCTATCTATCTATCTATCTATCTATCTATCTTCTATCATCTCTATGTATCTATCTACAGTATGTATCTATGTATCTATCTATGTATCTATGTATCTATGTATCTATCTATCTATCTATCTATCTATCTATCTATCTATCTATCTATCTATCTTCTATCATCTCTATGTATCTATGTATCTACAGTATGTATCTATGTATGTATCTATGTATGTATGTATCTGTCTGTCTGTCTGTCTGTCTGTCTGTCTGTCTGTCTGTCTGTCTGTCTGTCTGTCTATCTATCTATCTATCTATCTATCTATCTATCTTCTATCATCTCTATGTATCTATCTACAGTATGTATCTATGTATCTATCTATGTATCTATGTATCTATCTATCTATCTATCTATCTATCTATCTATCTATCTATCTATCTATCTATCTATCTATCTATCTATCTATCTATCTTCTATCACCTCTATGTATCTATCTATCTATCTATCTATCTATCTATCTATCTATCTATCTATCTATCTATCTATCTATCTATCTACCTACCTACCTACCTACCTACCTACCTACCTACCTACCTACCTACCTACCTACCTACCTATCTATCTATCTATCTATCTATCTATCTATCTATCTATCTATCTATCTTCTATCACCTCTATCTATCTATCTATCTATCTATCTATCTATCTATCCTACCTACCTACCTACCTACCTACCTACCTACCTACCTACCTACCTACCTACCTACCTACCTACCTACCTACCTACCTACCTATCTATCTATCTATCTATCTATCTATCTATCTATCTATCTTCTATCACCTCTATCTATCTATCTATCTATCTATCTATCTATCTATCTATCTATCTATCTATCTATCTATCTATCTATCTTCTATCACCTCTATGTATCTATGTATCTATGTATGTATCTATGTATCTACAGTATGTATCTATGTATGTATCTATGTATCTATGTATGTGTCTGTCTGTCTGTCTGTCTGTCTGTCTGTCTGTCTATCTATCTATCTTCTATCATCTCTATGTATCTATCTACAGTATGTATCTATCTATGTATCTATGTATCTATGTATCTATGTATCTATCTATCTATCTATCTATCTATCTATCTATCTATCTATCTATCTATCTATCTATCTATCTTCTATCACCTCTATGTATCTATGTATGTATCTATGTATCTATCTATCCATGTATCTATTTTTCTATCTATCTATCTATCTATCTATCTATCTATCTATCTATCTCTCTACCTACCTACCTACCTACCTACCTATCAACCTAACTACCTACCTACCTATCTATCTAAATATGTGCAAGATAACAGGTATGGTATAAACATAAACAAAAGTAAAGTCGGCATAGGTAAATAAGACAATAGGACAGTAGGACAGGAATGGTAGCAGTGATTGGCTACCCAAATTTTTACTACCACACTGTGGGCATGGCTTATGCAGGACGCCCTGCATTTTCTTTAACATCTTTCAGTGCAAACTGGGTGCTCTGTGGTGGAGCTCCATTTTCGCTACCCCACTGTGTATCCCCCCCCCCCCTGTATGGTAGGCACGATGGTGCGCTTATGCACGCCCCTTACAGACCTCTTACGAATGGGGTGAGATCAACTGTAGACAGTCTAAGGTTAAAGTTTTTGGGGTTTAGGGAAGAAACCACCGTGTCAGGTAGTGCATTACAGTCCTTGTGAGTGTTTCTACAAAAACCCTAACGCCAAGCCTGAGAAATTAATGTGATTTTTGTGTGTTTCAGCCATTTTTATGTCCAGTGTTTAATTTTGATTGGAACTGTTGTTAATACCATTTTGGCCTTCAGCCTTACTGCCTGCCCTTTGCTCATAAAATTCTCCTCTAACTCCTAACCTAACTTTATAACTCTCAATTGCTGCCTGTATGCGATGTTTCCCCTATACTATTAAATTGTGTGGTGGCCTTGTGGAAGGCTATGACTAGTACTGTGCACTTTTAAATACCAGAGATAGCCATCCATCTTCATAACAGACAAGCCTGCTTGCTATCGAAAGCTGATTTGGATGATCAATTGCAACCCACTAAGGTCATTATCAATATACAAACAAGTGGATAAATAATCATTTGGGATTCATTGGCAGTGTGAGCAATGACATGAGGATGCCGAGTAAACAGCAAAATGAACCGCAAGTCGTATTCCCACCATGCTGCTTTATATATGGGATGTATGACTGTACTGTCAGGATTAAGCAATACCCTGAGGTTGCAGAAGAATGTTGGTTATGACGTTTAAAGCCCTGCATGGTATCGGTACCTGCGGGACCGCCTTCTGCTGCATGAATCCCAGCGACCGGTTAAGTCCCACAGAGTCGGCCTTCTCCAGGTCCCATCTACCAGACAATGTTGTTTGGTGGGACCTAGGGGAAGAGCTTTCTCTGTGGGGTCCCCAGCCCTCTGGAATCAGCTCCCCCAAAGAGTCGCACTGCCCCCACCCTCCTTGCCTTCTGTAAAAGTTTAAAGACCTATCTGTGCCACCAGGCTTGGGGCCATTAGACCCTAGCCCCCTGGCCAACAAGTGTAGTATGTCTTACAGTGTGAATGGGAATGAATGATTTTATATGTTATTAAAGTTTTAAAAGTTTTTTAGCGATATTAATTGGATTTTTAGAGATGTACATTTTATATTGTTTGATATGTTGTGAGCTGCCCCAAGTCCTCGGAGAGGGGCGGCAATCAAATCAAATCAAATATGGATGGATGGATGGATGGATGGATGGATGGATGGATGGATGAATGAATGAATGACTTTGCTCTGCTCTACTCTACTGCATAGAGTTGAGAGAATGATATTCCCTGATTTGATACCATGATGAGTGAAGGAGTTTACTGTGTGCTGTTGCATTAGACCTACCAACTTGCAGAGAAATCTTGCAACTAAGGTTGTACCACCGTGACTAGCTCTCATTCAATTGGATGAATGGCAGTTTGCATTGTTGTATTTCAGAAACAGCTTTTGAAACTTCCAAAGAAGAACCTTTCAGAGAAAACTCATGTACGGTAAACAATGTTCTTGAAAATGCTTAACTAGGAGCATATGATTATGCTGTCATTCATTACACAATCTTCTAGCTGTCTTTAGCCTTCATGGCTTAGTTCCCATTAATTCCAGAGGAAAAAAAAACACAAGGAGATGAATAGAAAGGACCTGGATATTTGAGGAACCATCTGTCTCGAAATGTTTCTGCACAGTCTTGTAAGATATGACAGGTTTGTCATACTTTGCGTCCCATGAGAAGAGTCTTCTCTGTCATGCCGTCAGCCTTGTGGAACAGCATTTTCCCTGAGACCCAGACAGCTGGGAATCTGCTGCTATTTAAGAAAGTCCTGAGGAACTGGCTGTTTCCCTTGGCTTGGTCCAAGATGGGGTGTGTATCCTCCTATGAAGACCAATTAAGTTTCCTTCTGTACCTTGGGATGGCTATTTTTGATGAAGATTTTTAAGGTACCGCTTTGTTTTGAATCCTTGCAAGCCACACCAATTTCTCAATTAATGAATGTCCTAAACATCAAATAAGTAAGAAAGTAAATAAGAAAATAAATAAATAAACAAACAAACAAACAAGCTCAGCTAAGGATTCTTCAAGGCAGTCGAAAAGTACACTGCTCAATTAATGAATATCCTAAACATCAAATAAGTAAGTAAGTACGGTAAGTAAGTAAGTAAGTAAGTAAGTAAGCAAGCAAGCAAGCAAGCAAGCAAGCAAGCAAGCAAGCAAGCAAGCAAGCAAGCAAGCAAGCAAGCAAGCAAGCAAGCAAGCAAGCAAGCAAGCAAGCAAGCAAGCAAGCAAGCAAGCAAGTAAATAAATATGCTTGCTCGGCTAAGGATTCTTCAAGGCAGTCAACAAGTACACTGTTTAAAAGACATTTAAAAAAAAAAACAGAATATAACTTCAAGTAAATCAAACTTCTGTGAAATCAAACTGTCCACTTAGGAAGCAACACTGATTGACAATCAATTTCACATGCTGTTGTGCAAATGGAATAGTTGGGCAAATGAAATATTAAATGAGAATATTTCATTCATTCAGATCTAGGATCTGTTATTTGAGTGTAGTTTATATAACCAAAGTGAATGGCCCTAGTATCTTTCAGTTTCCCCAATAATAAAGACACCCCAAAACACAGACAATAAAGAATAAAGACATCACAAAACAGTAGCTAAGTCAAAGCTCGGAGCCTTCAAGCTTGGCTTGCCCACACCTCTAAGAAGACCTTCAAATGCCAGATGTCAGGATTTGACACTCGAGGTTTTAATTAAATTAAATTTATTTGACTTCTATGCTGCCCAATCCCATAGGACTCAGGGCGGCTTACAGCAATAAAAAATACAATAGTACAATAATAAACAGAGGTCATAGACTTCAGAAGATAATCATAAGCAGAAAAAACAATTGCTACCAACCTGCCTTCCATTGAGGACCTGTATACTGCACGAGTAAAAAATATTTACTGACCCCTCACATAATAATAATTATTATTATAATAACTATAATAATTGTAATAATAATAATAATAATAATAATAATAATAATAATAATAATTATTATTATTATTATTATTATTATTATTATTATTTAGATTTGCATGCCGCCCCTCTCCGAGGACATCAACTGTTTCAACTCCTACCCTCAAAACTTCGCTACAGAGCACTGCAAACCAAGACAACTAGACACGAAAACATTTTTTCCCAAATGCCATCACTCTACTGAACAAATAATCCCCTCAACACTGTCAAACTTTTTACTAAGTCTGCAGTTCTATTTCTACTACTTTTCTCTCATCATTCCTATCACCCATTTCCTCCCACTTAAGACTGTATGACTGTAATTTGTTGCTTGTATCCTAAGATTTTTATTAATATTGATTGTTTCTTGATTGCTTATTTGACCCCTATGACAATCATCTAGTGTTAGACCTCATGATTCTTGACAAATCTATCTTTTCTCTTATGTACACTGAGAGCATATAATAATAATTAATAATTTATTAGATTTGTATGCCGCCCCTCTCCGAGGACTCGGGGCAGCTCACAACAACATAAACAGTGTACAAATACAATTTTAAAATACAATTTAAAACCCTTATAATAAAATAAAATAACCACACAACCAATCAAACCATACACCAACCTTGACAATTGGTGTGTGTGTTAGTTTCCCCATGGCTGGCGGCAAATATGAGTTTTTAATAACTTACGAAAGGTGAGGAGGGTGGGGGCAGTCCTAATCTCTGGGGGGAGTTGGTTCCAGAGGGCCGGGGCCACCACAGAGAAGGCTCTCCCCCTGGGTCCCACCAGATGACATTATTTAGTCGATGGGACCCGGAGAAGGTCAACTCTGTGGGACCTAATCGGCCACTGGGATTCGTGCGGCAGAAGGCGGTCTCGGAGGTATTCTGGTCCGATGTCATGTAGGGCTTTGTAGGTCATAACTAACACTTTGAATTGTGACGGGAAATTGATCGGCAGCCAGTGCAGGCTGAGGAGTGTTGTTGAGACATGGGCATATCTGGGGAGGCCCACGATTGCTCTCGATATGCACCAAGACAAATTCCTTGTGTGTCCAATCACACTTGGCCAATAAAGAATTCTATTCTAAAAAAGAAGTCGAACATCCACAGTAAATAAAACCCCATTATAAATCAAACAAACCCATTATAAACCCCAACAAACCAATCTAACAAACATATATATCAGGCAAACATAATTTGGGCACATCTGATGTTAGAGTTCACGGCCTCCAGGCCTGTCGACAAAGCCTTCTGCTTTGAGTTAGCAGAAGGAGTAAGTGATCAAGGGGTCTTCTGAAGGACAATTTACTTTTGTTTCAGTAAACAAACATGGCACACACTCTACCAGACAGATGCAGCTACTGTAAGTAAGAAAAAAAAAATTGAAAAATAATCTGCTGAAATAGCAACTTAACTCATTACAAGGCTCAGGAGACAGGAACAATCCTCCAACCACTTGTATTTGATCTTCTAACGTAATTACTCCTTCAGTATGACAAAATGATTTTTACTTTCCTAGCCATTATGTTCTCCTGTCTCTTTATTGAATTGCATTCATTGGATGGTTTAATCTGATAGGCTCCAGGGAGAAGGTCATCCCTGAAATATGGATTTCTGATTTTCTCCGGTGATATTGGAGTTCCAAAACTTTCCTTGGTCTCAATCCCTTTTGTAGAATTATCATCAGGAATCTCTTTCTCATCGAATGCTGAGGGCCATGAACAAATAAATGTCCTTATTTTCACTCAGTACAATGAAATATGGAATGAATTTAGATTGATTATAGGACCATTGTCTAGTAATAGACACCAAGCAAGAAATAAATCTTCTTGCTGTTAAGTAATGCACGCATAGAAAGCAGAACTCTGAGAGCAGAAACCCCCCAGTCCCCACCATAGAGTCTCCTCCTAGCATGCCCGTTCTTTTTCCTCCACCTGTTCTAACCAGAAGTCCTGTCAATTGTGGAGCCAACCGGTGACAGGGAGCTGTAGCAGAGGGATGAAGAAGCCACATGCAGCTGCAGAGCCATGGGTTGCTGACCCCTGTTCTAGTTCATCATCATCAATAATAATAATAATAATAATAATAATAATAATAATAATAATAATAATAATAATAATAATTGATGATGATGAACTATTATTATTATTATTATTGATGAATTATTATTATTGATGAATTATTATTATTATTATTATTAATAATAATAATAATAATTAATTAAATTTGTATGCCGCCCCTCTCTGAAAACTTGGGGTGGCATACAAATCAAGTTGTTGTTTATTGTTTAATTGTTTGAGTTGGACAACAGTTTAATCAGGAAACCTCTAAGAACACTCCCACTAACACAGAGAAGAGAAACACTTGTATATAAACCTTATCATACTAACTTCTTATACTGATGATATTATCTAATATCTAGAGCCGGGGTGGCACAGCAGGTAGAGTGCTGTACTGCAGGCCACTGAAGCTGACTGTAGATCTGTAGGTCAGCAGTTCAAATCTCATCACCGGCTCAAGGTTGAGTCATCCTTCTGAGATGGGTAAAACGAGAACCATGATTGTGGGGGCAATAGGCTGGCTCTGTTGAAAAGTGCTATTGCTAACATGTTGTAAACCGTCCTGAGTCTAAGGAGAAGGGCGGCATAAAAAACATATGAATGGATGGATGGATGGATGGATGGATGGATTTTTTGATTTGATTTGATTTGATTTGATTTGATTTGATTTGATTTGATTTGATTTGATTTGATTTGATTTGATTTGATTTGATTTGATTTGATTTGATTTGATTTGATTTGATTTGATTTGATTTGATTTGATTTGATTTGATTTGATTTGATTTGATTTGATTTGATTTGATTTGATTTGATTTGATTTGATTTGATTTGATTTGATTTGATTTGATTTGATTTGATTTGATTTGATTTGATTTGATTTGATTTGATTTGTATGCCGCCCCTCTCCGAAGACTCGGGGCGGCTAACAACAATATAAAATGACAATGTAAACAAATCTAACATTAAAAACAATTTAAAAAACCCCAATTTAAAGAACCACTCATACATACAAGCATACCATGTATAAATTCTATAAGCCTAGCGGGGAAGGGAAATTTCAATTCCCCCATGCCTGACGACAGAGGTGGGTTTTAAGGAGCTTGCAAAAGGCAATGAGGATGGTGGCAACTCTGATATCTGGGGGGAGCTGGTTCCAGAGGGTCGGGGCCGCGACAGAGAAGGCTCTTCTCCTGGGTCCCGCCAAACGACATTGCTTAGTCAACGGGACCCAGAGAAGGCCAACTCTGTGGGACCTAACCGGTCGCTGGGATTCGTGCGGCAGAAGGCAGTCCCGCAGATATTCTGGTCTGATGCCATGAAGAGCTTTAGAAATGGATGAATGAATGGATGAGTGAATTGATGGATGGATGGATGGATAATGAAATGTCTGTAAGAAAACCACCAGGTTCAGAGAGTACCAACTACAACCAAATTTTAGATGTTTTGACCACCATAGTATAAAAAATATGTCGAACCCCTACGAAGAGTGCAGAAAAGCACAACAAAAGTGGCTAGGGGACCATAGAATAACACATATAAAGAAAAGTTGCAGGAATTGGATGGCCTAGTTTAAGGAAAAAAAGGACTAAGGGTGACATGATAGCTGAGTTTCCCTACCTAAGGGATTGCCACAGAAAAGAGGGGATCCACTTTCTATCCAAAGCAGCCAAAGACAGGACAAGAAACAACGGAAGAGACCAGTGACGGCGAACCTTTATTGGTTTGTGGGCCAAGAGGTGTGTGGGTAGGTGTGCTAGCATGTGTGCATGTGCCCACTTCCATCCCCTCCCCCCCAGTTATGCGCACCCACCCTCCACTGCCCCCTCCACACCTTTCTGAATCGCTGACCTGCCCCCTTTTCTGAAACCTGGACGTGAAAAAAAAAAGCCCAAATGGACGAAGAAGTTCGGGAAAACATACTTTGTGATGGATTTTTTTTTTTGCACTCTGGGGCTTCAGGAAGCTTTCCTGAACTCTCTGGAATGCAAAAAAAAACAAAAAACCAACACAATGGCAAACTGGAAATGCGTTTTTCCAAACTTCCGGTTTGTCCGTTGGACAATTTATTTATTTATTTTGTCCTCCGGGGCTTCAGGGAAGCTTCCCTGAAGCATCCAGAGGGTAAAAACGGCCTTTCCCAGGGCCGAAAATCAATTGGCTAGGACGCGCATGTGCGCTGGAACGGAAGCATGACAAAGACTCATGGGCCCTCTGATATGACTCTGATATGTGCCCATGTGACTTTGCCATCACAGAAAGAGACACTAATCAAGGAGAGATGCAACCTAGAACAATGGAAAAAAATTCCACTGGGGTAATTAAAATTTTTGGAATACAGATTACTGTTGACTTACAATGGTTCATTTGGTGACGGTTCAAAGTTACTACAATAATGAAAAAAGTTGACTTAACTACTGTTTTTCACAGTTACGACCATTGCAGCATCCAACAGGTCCAAAGACGGGCTACAAAAATGGTGGAAGGTCTTAAGCATAAAACCTATCAGGAAAGACTTTACGAACTCAATCTGTAGAGTCTGGAGGACAGAAGGGAAAGGGGGGACATGATCGAAACATTTAAATACGTTAAAGGGTTGAATAAGGTTCAGGAGGGAAATGTTTTTAATAGGAAAATGAATACAAGAACAAGGGGACACAATCTGAAGTAAATTGGGGGAAAGATCAGAAGCAATGTGAGAAAATATTATTTGACTGAAAGAGTCATAGATGCTTGGAACCAACTTCCAGCAGTGGTTGGTAAATCCACAGTCACTGAATATAAACATGCCTGGGATAATAGATCCATCCTAAAATTCCTGACAGAGCAATTATTGGACTGTTTTCCTTCAGAAGTCATGGATACTTCAACACTGAAGGTTTTAAAGAAGAGATTGGACAATCATTAATATAAGGTCCCCTGTATGAGCAAGGGGTTGGGCTAAAACAAGGGTAGGCAAAGTTGGCTTTTCTATGACACATGGACTTCAACTCCCAGAATGCCTGAGCTAACATGATTGGCTCAGGAATTCTGGGAGTTGAAGTCCACAAGTCATAGAAGAGCCAACTTTGCCTACCACTGGGCTAGAAGACCTCCAAGGTCCTTTCCACCTCTGCTATTTTGTAAAGTTCAATCCTGAGCTATAAATATCTTTATCTATTGGCAATGACAAGCACTTTTGGGTCTCTATTCCATTCAGCTCAAAGGGAACAGGGAGTCACAGCATCCATGCTTAGGAAGAATATAAGACACAGGGCTGATTATATACAAAGCTCACAATTTGAAAATTAGAGGTCGATGCTTTGGCCCAAACTATGCTTTTTGCACCCAATTCATTCCTCTCTTTCTGTGGATGAATTAATTTCGCATGCGTTCATTAATCTGCCCCATTCCATTTCTTTGTTAATCTATTAATAGTATTTGGACAGAATCCAGGTATTCTTTTCTGCTGGCAGAACTTCAGAACAAAGAGCTTTGAAAGGAGAAAGAGACTTTCTCATGGTCTATTGCTCCCTCTATGTGTAAGAGGTCTCCCTTTGAATTATAATGTTTACTAAAAGTAGTCAAACTCCCACTTCAAACGTGCTGCCAAAAAGAATTCCAGTACTTCAATTTTTCTTCCAGTGACTAGACTTTTGCTTTCAATGGACAAAAACTATGTAGAAAGGAATTACATTGCTGGAGCCTGTTGTAAGAAGTAAATGTGTATGTAAAATATCTATTCACACAAACCATTCTTCATATGTTTTTGTCTCCAGGCCCATAATCATTTTAATTTAGAGAGTTGCATTGGCTACCAGTGGGTCTCTAGACACAATTCAAGGTGTTGGTTATTACCTTTAAAGCCCTTCATGGCTTAGGACCAGACTATTTAAGGGACCGCCTGCTACAGCATACTTGCATCAACCAATTGGTCTTCTCCAGGTCCCATCAACCAAGCAATGTTGGTTGGTGGGACCGCAGGAAAAAGTCTTTTCTATGGCAGCTCCAGTGCTTAAATTGGAACCTTTACAGTGCTTTACATCCCTCTCTAAGTGGTTTACAGAGTCAGCATATCACCCCAACTATCTGGGTCCTCCTTTTACTCACCTCGGAAGGATGGAAGGCTGAGTCAACCTTGAGCCTGGTGAGATTTGAACTGGTGAACTACAGCCAGCAGTCAGCAGAAACAGCTTACAGTACTGCACCACCGAGGCTTCTAGCAGATTGAACTTGGTGGTTTGATATACATACTCCAAGTCTTTAATTTTCGATCCAAGTTAGAACGCAAAGTAAAGGTAAAGATCTACAAATCCAATTAATAAATACTTGCCCAAATCCATTTCTGAACTCAATTGCAGGAAAAAAAACAAGTTCAGCAGCAGAATGTCCAATACCTGGAATGCACTACTCGACTCTGATTTTTTCCCCAAACCCTCCAAATTTTAATCTTAGACTGTCTACTGTTGACCTCACCCCATTCCTAAGAAGTCTGCAAGGGGTGTGCATAAGTGTACTTGCGTGCCTACCTTCCTAATGTCCCCCCTTACTTTTATTCATTTTATGTATTCAAATTATATATTTACTTATATGTACCATATTTGGGGGAGTTTTGCCTAAAAGAGGCTGAAAATTTGGGTGCATTTTATACTCTGAATGTAGGTTTTTTTCAAAGCTTTTTTTCAGCTCTAACTAGGTGCTAACAATCTTCCCAGCCTTGCAAGCTCTTTTATTTTTATTCTCTCAGAATAATGTTTTTTCTAAGTCTTTGCAGGATTTTTCTCATTGCTCTACTTGCTCTGAATAAGTTTCTTTCCAGCTTTAACAAGGAGCTTCCCAGCTCTTACCAGTAGAGTTGGGCGAACCTAACGGTGTTCGGATTTGGCATGTTCGGACGAACTTTACGCAAAATTTGGACAAACCGGAATCGAACTTGAACCCAAACGGGGAATCCCTCCCATGAAGAGATTCTGGGGGCGGAGCTTTGACATCACTGGCAGGTTGCTAAGGACGCCAAGGTGATCACTTCCTGGATTCCATGGAATCCAGGAAGTGATCACCTTGGCGTCCTTAGCAACCTGCCGGTGACATCAAAGTTCCAAACGCCGAACACGACCCTGAACTTTGGCCAAAGTTTGAAAAAAAATTGGGTTTGTGTTCGGCATACCAAACACTGCAAAATTCAGTACGAACCCAAATTGTGTGGGTTAGGTTCGCCCGTCACTACTTACCAGCTTGCAGGCTCTTTCATAGTTACTCTCTTCAAATAAGGGTTTTTTAAAGCCCTAACCATAATGTGCTGAATCTGACCAGACTAAGTATGCTAGCCAGATGAATACCTGGTAGGCAGATTTTTCCCCCAATGTTCCTCCTCCAAAATTAAGGTGCATCTTATCTAATACGAGAGTGAATGAATGAATGAATGAATGAATGAATGAATGAATGAATGAATACAAAAAAAATAAACTTTTTACAGGAATCATTTGGACTTTTTAAAAATTAAATGCAAGCCAAAGTGTTTATATTATGAGAATTAACTCCATTAAAAAAAACATACTATGTGCATCAATGAGACAGATACTCTACCCCAAGAATCAAGACTTGTAGAAAAACACATATCTATAGGAGAAAACGAGAGCGTCACAAAAACGCAGACAAAAAGTGTCTGATTGTCTGCGCGCAGTCTTATTCAAACCAAACAAAAACCAGCATCGCCCCACAAATTGGAGCCACTGATGTGGAAATGGGATCAAGAGAATGCAAGCCTGGAAAAAATGAGAAGGCTGAGTGAAAATGAAATGGATATATGTATCTAGCCTTGCCGTAATCCACAAACATTTGCAAGAAAGAGGTTTGCAGCAAAACATACAATGCTACTGAGCTGTGAAGATGGTGGCAGGGTGGTGATGAGGGAAGAGTTCTCCCATATGCACACATGCATGCATTTTCATCTGTCCTGGCTGTTTAAATCCTTTTGTTTGGTGAAAGCAATTTCTGTGACAATAGACTTTTAAGCTTGGAAATGGTATAGCAATTTCTGACTTCCTTACTCTCCCAGAGCGGTGTGTTTCTTTCTTTCTCTGTCTCTCATCCCAGATAAAATATATGCAAATGTTCCTGTCATTTTGTACACAACCTTTTACCTTCAGAAACCTGGGTGAGCTTTGTTTACAGGTTCTTCACTTGCTCAGAACAATTATAGAAACATAGAAGACTGACGGAAGAAAAAACCTCATGGTCCATCTAGTCTGCCCTTATATTATTTCCTGTATTTTATATTACAATGGATATATGTTTATCCCAGGCATGTTTAAATTCAGTTACTGTGGATTTACCAACCACGTCTGCTGGAAGTTTGTTCCAAGGATCTACTACTCTTTCAGTGAAATAATATTTTCTCATGTTGCTTTTGATCTTTCCCCCAACTAACTTCAGATTGTGTCCCCTTGTTCTTGTGTTCACTTTCCTATTAAAAACACTTCCCTCCTGAACCTTATTTAACCCTTTAACATATTTAAATATTTCGATCATGTCCCCCCTTTTCCTTCTGTCCTCCAGACTATACAGATTGAGTTCATGAAGTCTTTCCTGATACGTTTTATGCTTAAGACCTTCCACCATTCTTGTAACCCGTCTTTGGACCTATTCAATTTTGTCAATATCTTTTTGTAGGTGAGGTCTCCAGAACTTAACACAGTATTCCAAATGTGGTCTCACCAGCACTCTATATAAGGGGATCACAATCTCCCTCTTCCTGCTTGTTATACCTCTAGCTATGCAGCCAAGCATCCTACTTGCTTTTCCTACTGCCCGACCACACTGCTCACCCATTTGGAGACTGTCAGAAATCACTACCCCTAAATCCTTCTCTTCTGAAGTTTTTGCTAACACAGAACTGCCAATGCAATACTCAGATTCAGGATTCCTTTTCCCCAAGTGCATTATTTTACATTTGGAAACATTAAAATATCTCCTCATTACTGCGCTGACGGGTGCTGTGTAAACACCTCCCACAAATCAATGGGTTAAATTTATCTCGCACAAGAATCTCAGGTAACCAAATCTCCCAGCTGCCATAGATGCCGCTAAAATTAAGTTTTACTATTGTAACTCGCGGATAAATTCTTCGAAATCCTCCAGGTTTCAACTATGTTGGTTTAACCGATGGTGCATAATCTAGGAGTTTCCAAAGCAGAAGGGAAAGGGGTGGAAAGGGGGACTATTCCTTCATTTGCATTTTAATAATGGATGTCAGTGGATTTGAAAAGTATCCTCGGAGTGCAATCATCGGCCCCACCGAAAATTTTCAGAATGTCAACAATGCTTATTGTGGCATCAATAAACACCTTTGTGCACAGCTTTGATTACATCCCAAAGGGCCACATCTGTTTCCAGATGCCAAATGTCTAATAATGGAACTAAGAGAAAGCAATCAAGAGTTTGCAACTGAGAACAGCAATACATCTACAGAGGATATGTTATATGCAAGAATGATGATTATTGATTATAATCCCATTCATCCATTTTCTCTCCCACCCTTCAGATTGGGCAGACAATTCAGCGGGATACAATTATTCTGCCTCTTTTCATGTGTAAAAGAAAAGGTGAAATAGAAAACATACAAATATTACAAATTCTCTCCTGGGTCCACAAGCATTCATTCATTCATTCATTCATTCATTCATTCATTCATTCATTTATTTGATTTGTATGCCGCCCCTCTCCGGAGACTCGGGGCGGCTAACAGCAATAATAAGACAGTGTACAATAATAATCCAATACTAAAAACGATTAAAAACCCATTAATATAAAAACCAAACATACATACAGACAGACATACCATGCATAGAATTGTAAAGGCCTAGGGGGAAAGAGTATCTCAATTCCCCCATGCCTGGCGGCAGAGGTGGGTTTTAAGCAGCTTACGAAAGGCAAGGAGGGTGGGGGCAATTCTAATCTCTGGGGGGAGTTGGTTCCAGAGGGCCGGGGCCACCACAGAGAAGGCTCTTCCCCTGGGTCCCGCCAAGCAGCATGGTTTAGTTGACGGGACCCGGAGAAGACCCACTCTGTGAGGCCTAACTGGTCGCTGGGATTCGTGCAGCAGAAGGCAGTCCCAGAGATAATCTGGTCCGGTGCCATGAAGGGCTTTATAGGTCATGAACAACACTTTGAATTGTGACCGGAAACTGATCGGCAACCAATGCAGACTGTGGAGTGTTGGTGTAACATGGGCATATTTGGGAAATCCCATGATTGCTCTCGCAGCTGCATTCTCTACGATCTGAAGTTTCTGAACACTTTTCAAAGGTAGCCCCATGTAGAGAGCGTTACTGTAAATCCCCAAATGTGTGCAGGCACTCCGGTTAAAAGGGATTGGTTAAACAAATCAGTCAGGATGGTAGCAATAACATATCTGAGATCTTTAAGAACTCAGAACATAGGGCAATGCCTCTTGTGCCCTCCGATATGGCTCCCAGTGCCAGCTGTGGCACATGTGCCATAGGTTCGCCATCACGGATGTAGGGAGTTGCAGTATTGTGGTTAGCTCTGGCCCAGCTCCTGCCCCAAGGAATGTGCAGGTGGATGTGGGGGAGACATCCACATGCCACAGGCCTGTTTTGCTCCCGATGGAATCTGCCAATGAAGCCTCCTCTGACCAAGGAAGCATGAGTGACAGAGAAGAGGGGAGTTTGGCAGACAACCCAGGAGGAGATCAATCATCTGTATCATCCTTGGATTCTGAACAAGAATTAATGACCCATCCACACATGCGTAGAGTGATGCATAGGAGACAACAACTGAAGGATTATTACAAGAGAAAATGAGGTCACCTGTGGTTGGGTGGGGCTGCTGTAATTAGTGCTACAGATAAAAGTGCAGCCTGGTGTTTTAGCCTCATGGCAGTTTATCTGATTCATTGTTTCGACAAGATCATGGGTTTTGTGCTATTCAAGATTGTGTGTGGACTCTCTGGACTTTAGAATTGGACTCAATTTCCCAGTTATTGGGTGAGCAATTGGACTGCATTTAGCCTGTGCCTTGTGTGTACCAGAAAATCCCTTTGACATTTAAAAAGCGACAACTGAAGGATTATTACAAGAGAAAATGAGGCCACTTGTGGTTGGGTGGGGCTCCAGTAATTAGGGCTGCTGCTATAAATAGCAGCATGTGGGTTTGGCCGTTGTAAAAGAGTATCTGATCGCAGTTCTTCAGGAATCCTGTGTTGCTTTTTTCTGGACTTTGTTGATTTTTCACGCCTTTGAAACCAAAGCAGAGCAACGTGCGTGTGTGTATCTCACTTCGTTGGAAGAAGTTTCTTCACAGCTGCTAGCTAAGTACTTAATGACTGCTTAAGGGAAATTGTACAGACTACCCAGTTGTTTTGGCATGAGTGCTCTTTGCAATACAAAAAGAGTGCTTAGTTTATTTTGACTTTTGTGATAAAGAACATTGTTTTGAATTTTCCAAAGTGTGTGTGTCTGCAATTTGTACCCTTGAATTTTCGGGAGGCTCCTACCAGAGAGCCCGGCAGAACATGCAGTAAGTAGGAGGCAGAGTTGAATGTGTGTCTTCGCTGTTTATCCATTCACCAATCTTCCATGTGTAGCTGCATAATCTGGAAACAGCTTTTATATTGATGCTGCGTTTCAACACGGAGCTCAAGAGAGTATTTTTGCCTTAAAGGTGCTTGGAAACCAGCAGGAAACAAATGGTTCTTATTACGTTCTGACAAACAGCAACTGAAATGTAACAATAAAATTACAACCTGATTTCTTTCTTATAGTAGAATAAGCAGCCTGCTTTGCAAGGCTAAGGATAGGGATACCGCTCTCAGTAAAAAGGTACAGGAGAGGATGCGTATATGGGAAAACCACCCATATCTTGGCTCATTGATCAGCAGTTAATTTTCCTCCTATTTCCACACAGTGAAGCAGGAAACAACAACAGCAAAACATTAATTACAGTTTTTAAAATCGATGATTTTATTTTTATTTTATTTATTTATTTTGTCCAATACACAATCAGGGTTTTAGTGGGTATATATCTATATACACATAGTAAAATAGATGATGAAGGTTATAGAGGAGATACTCATAGTAAAATATATCTAAGAAATAATAGAAAAGAAGATAAAGTAATAGAACATATCAATGAAAGAATAGAAGAAGAGATATAGGAATAGAAGAAAGGTATAGGAGTTATAGGAGAGCAATAGGACAGGGGACGGAAGGCACTCTAGTAGACTTGTACTCGCCCCTTACTGACCTCTTAGGAATCTGGATAGGTCAACCGTAGATAATCTAAGGGTGAAAGTGTTGGGGGTTTGGGGATGACACTATGGAGTCCGGTAATGAGTTCCACGCTTCGACAACTCGGTTACTGAAGTCATATTTTTTACAGTCAAGTTTGGAGCGGTTAATATTAAGTTTAAATCTGTTTATGTTCTCTTGTGTTGTTGTGGTTGAAGCTGAAGTAGATGCCAACAGGCAGGACATTGCAGCATATGATCTTGTGGGCAATACTTAGATCTTGTTTAAGTTCTAAACTTTCTAGGCCCAGGATTGAAAGTCTAGTCTCATAGGCTATTCTATTTCGAGTGGAGGAGTGAAGGGCTCTTCTGGTGAAGTATCTTTGGACATTTTCAAGGGTGTTGATGTCTGAGATGCGATATGGGTTCCAAACAGATGAGCTGTATTCGAGGATGGGTCTGGCAAAAGTTTTGTAAGCTCTGGTAAGTAGCGTGAGATTGCCAGAGCAGAAGCTACGTAGGATTAGGTTTGATGGCAAGCAGGGTCTTCCAACAACTATTCCTCTTTATCTCCGTCAAGAATAATTTTTTACTCTTGTTTGTGGAGTTTTCTTGGTGCTCTCTGAGTTTGTTTCTTTGTTTATTTATTCAATTTTTTTAAAAAAGTTTTCTTTATTGGTTTTTTACAAAATATAAATAAAAGAAGGCATATAAACCACGAGATCTTTCTTTACTTCACTTTCAAAATATTCCTTTCAGGTGCCTCTCCTCAACTGACCTACATTGTCAGTTGAGAAAACATAGTGGAGGCTTTGCCTGAAAGTAGCTTTGGATTCCTTTTCTTCCTCCTCCTCCCTTTTCCCACCCTGAGAGGTGGGGGGGGGAGGTTTGCTTTAAATTTCTTGGAAAGGCCAATGAAATCAATGGGCAATTAAAAAATGAGCATTTATTGGACTTTTACAAAAGGGCATGGAAAGAGAATTTCTCCTTCCTTCCTCCATTTCTCCTTCCTTCTTTCCTCCCTCCATTTCTCCTTCTTTCTTTCTTTCTTTCCTCCCTCCCTCCATTTCTCCTTCCTCCCTCCATTTCTCCTTCCTTCCTTCTTTCCTCCCTCCATTTCTCCTTCTTTTTTTCTTTCCTTCCTTCCTCCCTCCATTTCTCCTTCCTTCCTTCTTTCCTCCCTTCATTTCTCCTTCTTTCTTTCTTTCTTTCTTTCCTTCCTTCCTTCCTCCCTCCCTCCCTCAATTTCTCCTCCCTCCCTCCATTTCTCCTCCCTCCCTTCATTTCTCCTCCCTTCCTTCTTTCCTCCCTCCATTTCTCCTTCTTTCTTTCTTTCCTTCCTTCCTCCCTCCATTTCTCCTTCCTCCCTCCATTTCTCCTTCCTTCCTTCTTTCCTCCCTCCATTTCTCCTTCTTTTTTCTTTCTTTCCTTCCTTCCTCCCTCCATTTCTCCTTCCTTCCTTCTTTCCTCCCTTCATTTCTCCTTCTTTCTTTCTTTCTTTCTTTCTTTCCTTCCTTCCTCCCTCCCTCCCTCCCTCCCTCAATTTCTCCTCCCTCCCTCCATTTCTCCTCCCTCCCTTCATTTCTCCTCCCTTCCTTCTTTCCTCCCTCCATTTCTCCTTCTTTCTTTCTTTCCTTCCTTCCTCCCTCCCTCCATTTCCCCTTCCTTCCTTCCTTCCTTCCTTCCAACCTCCGCGGGCAGGTCACAGACAGTGGCCGGGCCGCATCCGGCCCCCGGGCTGCACTGTGCCCAGGTCTGACTTAGACTTATGCTTCATAGTGCCTTATAGTCCTCTCTAAGTGTTTTTTTTACAGAGTCAGCATATTGACCCCAACAAGCTGGGTCCTCATTTTACCAATCTTTGAACTGAAGGATCAAAGGCTGTGTCAACTTTGAGACTCAAACTGCCAAATGGCTGACAGCTGGCAGTCAGCAGAAGTAGCCTGCAGTGCTGCATTCTAACCACTGTGCCACCATGGCTCAATTATAGGTATGGAGCATCAGTTTGGTGTAGTGTTAAAATGCTGAAACTAGAAGACCGTGAGTTCTAGTTCTCCCCTAGGCATGAAAGCCAGCTAGTGGACTTTGACCTGGTCAACTCATCTCATGGTATTGTTGTTTCAGATAAAAAATAGGAGGTGGACACACTTTGTTATGATGCATTGTATAAAATAAAGATGAGTTACCTATCTGTTGATGTCCGTCCATCATATTTGAAGAAGACCTTGACATCTAACAGGTTGTGGGTTGTCCATTATGTGTCCGCAGGTGGCGGGCAAGGCCCATACATGCACAAAATGTTCTGCCACATGTTGGACAGATGTGTGAGGGCACCCTTGTCACAGCATTTGCAGCTCTGACTTTATGGAGTGCTTGTTTCTCTTCTGCTATGAATCCCAGCGACCAGTTAGGTCCCACAGAGTTGGCCTTCTCCGGGTCCTGTCAACTAAACAATGTTGTTTGGTGGGACCCAGGGGAAGAGCCTTCTCTGTGGCGGCCCCGACCCTTTGGAACCAACTCCCCCCAGATATCAGAGTTGCCCCCACCCTCCTAGCCTTTCGTAAGCTCCTTAAAACCCACCTCTGTCGTCAGGCATGGGGGAATTGACATGTTCCCTCCCCCTAGGCTTATAAAATTTATGCATGGTACGCTAGTATGTATGATTGTGTATAATTTGTGGTGTTTTTTAAATTAACTTAAATATTAGATTTGTTTTACATTGTATTGTTATTGCTGTGAGCCGCCCCGAGTCTGCGGAGAGGGGCGGCATACAGATCTGATTAAACTTAAACTTAAACTTAAACTGTTGCTCTGTTCTCAGATATTTGGCAGCCTTGGTGGATCAGCATGCACCATGTTGATCGATCTTGTGCCAGGGTTTCCCAGGAGGTGGTCTTGACATTGAGGGACTTGAAGGAGGCTTACAAAGTGTCTTTGTGTCACTTCCTTTGTCCCCCGTGTAGACAGATCACCATAGAGGAATTGTTTAGGGATGCAAAGGTCTGGCATCCTAGCAACATGGCCTGCCCAGTGTGTCTGGGCTTTCAACAGGGTGGGAATTGATGGCAGGCCTGCTCTGGAGAGGAGTTATATTAATCAATAGATAGAGCAACACATAGTTTCTAAGTGAAGCTATAGTACTGTACTGATGAAGGAGAATGTTTGTAGCTCAGGGTTGAAATGAGGGCGTCAAGGAATTGTCAAACCAGTTAGCAGTAAATAACTCTCTAAGATCACTCCCACCAATGCTGACAGGGCAAGCCACTTGAATATCAATTGAAAGCAAACCCCATTCCTTATTAGCACTGATGACATTATGTAGTTGGGCTAATGAAACATCTGGAAGAAACAAGCTCAAAGAATACTCAGGACCCCTAAAAGTAGAGATTCTAACTCAATGTTCTCCAATCTTCGAAACTTTAAGGGGGATGTAACTTCTGTCCCGAGCATTCTCCATTTGCTAACTGATGAATTTGGGGAATTTGAAGTCTACACGTTGTAAAGTTGATAAGGTTGAACACCTCTATTCTGAATAGTATTGTTTGTTTGTTTGTTTGCTTGTTTATTTGCAAAAACAGGCACAAGATAGCAGGTATTGGTATAAAACATAAACCTAAGCAAAGTAGGTACAGGTATATTTTATTTATTTATTGATTGATTGATTGATTGGATTTGTATGCCGCCCCTCTCCGCAGACTCGGGGCGGCTAACAACAGCAATAAAACAGCATATAATAATAATCCAATACTAAAACAGTTAAAAACCAAACATATGTACAGACATACCATGCATAAAATTTGAAAGGCCTAGGGGGAAAGAGTATCTCAATTCCCCCATGCCTGGCAGCAGAGGTGAGCTTTAAGCAGCTTATGAAAGGCAAGGAGGGTGGGGGCAATTCTAATCTCTGGGGGGAGTTGGTTCCAGAGGGCCGGGGCCGCTACAGAGAAGGCTCTTCCCCTGGGTCCTGCCAAGCAACATTGTTTAGTTGACGGGACCCGGAGAAGACCCACTCTGTGGGACCTAACTGGTTGCTGGGATTCGTACAGCAGAAGGCGATCCATGAGATAATCTGGTCCGGTGCCATGAAGAGCTTTATTGTTCATATTAGGACAGTAAGACAAGGACGGTAGGAACAATGGTGCACTTATGTATGTCCCTTACAGATCTCTTAGGTATGGGGTAAGTTCAACTGTAGACAATTTATGGTTAAAGCTTTGGGGAATTTAGGAAGAAACCACAAGGTCAGGTGGTGCATTCCAGGCATTGATCTCTCTAGTGCTAAAGTCGTATTTTCTGCAATCGAGTTTGAATCTATTGTGTGCTCGTGTATTATTGTGGTTGAAGGTGAAGTATTTTTTTTAAAAAAAAAATCTTAATTTTACATATAAAAACAATTTAAACAGACAAAACATAGAAAGAGAAAGAAAGAAAACTGAAAAAAAATGAACAGACAAATCAACTTATAAACTTAATCAACTTATAAAGCGTTCAGTTTCACTGGTGTTCGATACATGTACATTAGTTATTTGTTTATCATCAATTAATATTTTCTTTCATTACATACATAAATTTATTTGTTATATAAAAGACATAATTTGTCAACCATATTGTTGACTATCACTATCAAGGGACCTAATATTGAGTATTTGTCTCTAGTGTGTGGAATTGTGTGTTTGTTTTCTTTAGTTCTGTATATTGTATTCATTTTGGATATTTCTGAGGAAGGTACAAATTCATTTTTAGGGGTTTTATGTTCCATCAATTTATGATGAAGGTGAAGTATTCATTGAAAGGTAGGGCATTGTGGTAGATGATTTTATGAATTACATTGAGATCATAACAAAGGCGACACGTCTCTTAGCTACCAAAGCCCCAAATTTCAAGTCTGATTCTTGTGAAATATTTCTGGACTCTCTCGATTGTATTAATGTCTGAAATGCAGTGTGGGTTCCAGACGGATGAGCTGTATTTGGGAATTGGTCTAGCAAATGTTTTGCATGCTCTGGTTAGCAGTGTAATATTGCTAGAGAAGAAGCTACACAAGATTAGATTAACAACGCTTAGGGCCTTTTTGACAATGTTGTTACAGTAGGCTCTGGCATTTATTAGAGTTCCTTGACAGAGTGGGGGTCTTCTACAAAGTTGTGTCCTCCAAGCTTGTATTGTCTTCCAAGATTATAGGCTAAGCATATAGTGATAACAATATCATTTAGACTTACAGTATATGACGTTTCATAGTGCTTTTACATCCCTCTCTAAGTGGTTTACAGAATTAGCATATTGCCCCCAACAATCTGAGTCCTCATTTTACCCACCTCGGAAGGATGGAAGGGTGAGTCAGCCTTGAGCCAGCGGTGAGATTTGCAGTTAGCGGAAGTAGCCTGCAATGCTGCACTCTAACCAATGTGACACCCCGGCTCTACAGTCAATATCATTGACTGTAGCCCACAAACCTCAACTGTTGTTGTGCTATTTTCTTTTCTGTAATATAGAAAGATTGGGTGTAAGAAACCCATCTGGTGAAAGTCCAATGTATATAGAGGATAAAGTTATGAGCAAATGATTCATTATTACTCGCCTTTTTTTCTCTTTATTTATTTTATTTGTTTATTATTTGGATTTGTATGCCGCCCCTCTCCGAAAACTCGGGGCGGCTTATATCTCTTATATCTCTCTTATATCTCGTTTGATTTTTTTTTAATTATTCTGTTAGCAATTCAGATTATTAAGCTACATATAAATTGGCTACAGAGAATATATATAGTTTATATTAATATACAGACCTGTTGCGCACTCGCCCGCTTTCTATTGTTTTTAATTTTAAGTAATCGTCTTGTTTTTTGTATTGTCTTGTGTTTTTATGTAATTATTTATGTAAATAAAAATTAATTAAAAATTAATTTAAAAAGAAAGAAAGAAAGATTGGGTGTCTGTAGTTCAGTAACCAAGCTTCTCCCTAGTTGCAATTCTCTGAAAATAACCGGGTCTCATAAGCCAGTATTTAGTTATGATGGTTAAATGTTCTTGTCAATAGCTTTACTCTGGGGCTGTGTTTCTTTCTACAGTACTTCACGTCCTTGGTTTTTCTCCTTTTTTTTTTCTTTTCTAAATGTTACACAACAGCTTTGAAATGAAAAGGCCACTTTCATTTTTCTTTGTTTATAAAGTCAATCAATGTGTGCCTTTCAGCAATTATTGAGTAATTAAAGACCTCGGCACAGAGGGAGGAAGCATTAGATCCATGTGTGTGAGGTTTAACATCACTACATTATATTTGCAAAATGTTGCCTATGAAAAGAAACAAAGCAGGCCTGAGAATTGTTCACTCCAGCTAGCAAGAGATGGATTTCAGAGGGGATTTTTGTTTCAGATTTATAACCATTTATTCTACCACTTTTCTAAACCCTTTTCTCTAACATATTCTAACATATTCTAATACAGTGATCCCTCGGTTTTCGCGATCTCGATCTTCGCGAAACGCTATATCGCGATTTTTCAAAAAATATTAATTAAAAATATTTTCCCACCCGATGACGTCACTCTCTTCCTTTCTCATCTTTCTTTCTCTCTCTCTTTCTCTATCTTGCTTCTTCCTCTCTCACACTCTCTTCCTCCCTCTCTCATCTCTTTCTTTCCTTCTCTCTCTTTCTCTATCTCTCCCCCTCTTGCTCTCGAGCGGCGGGCGGCGGGCGAGCGGCGGGCGGGCAGCAGCGAGGAGCCGAAGATCGGGGTTTCCCCTTTGCGTGGGCGGCGGGGAAACCCCGATCTTCGGCTCCTCGCTGCTGCGGCGCTGCTGAGCAGATCAGCTGCTGGGCGGTCGAAGGAACCTTCCCTGGGTCTTCCCCGCCGCCCACGCAAAGGGGAAACCCCGATCTTCGGCCCCTCGCTGCTGCGGCGCTGCCGAGCAGATCAGCTGCTGGGCGGCGGAAAGAACCTTCCCTGGGTCTTCCCAGGTGCGGAAGTAAAAACACCATCTGCACATGCGCGGCCATGGAAAACAGGGCGCGCATGCGCAGATTGTGTTTTTACTTCCGCACCACTATATCGCAAAAAATCGATTATCGCGAGGGGTCTTGGAATGGAACCCTCGCGATAATCGAGGGATCACTGTATATTCTAATATATCTGCTATCATTGTCACTATAGTAAAGTGATGGCTAACTTTTTTTTCCCGCAGGTGCCGAAATCGTGCATACGTGATTGCCCACAACCATAATTCAATGCCTGGGGAGGGCGAAAACAGCTTCCCTCGTCCCCCAGAGGCCCTCGGGAGGCCAGAAATGGCCTGTTTTCCAATTTCTGGTGGGCCCAGTAGGCTTGTGTTTCACCCTCCCCAGGCTCCAAAGGCTTCCCTGGAGCTGGGGGAGGGTAAAAAAAAGCCCTCCCCCATCCCTCTGGAGGCTCTCTGAAAACCAAAAATGCCATCCCAGAGCCTCTGTGTGAGCCAAAAATCAGCTGGCCGGCATACACATGCATGTTGGTTGTGAGCTAGGGCAATGGCTTGCGTGCAAGCAGATATGGCTCTGTGTGCCACCTGTGGCACCTGTGCCATAGATTCGCCATTACTGCTATAGTAGAACTGGAAAACCAATATTGGGAAACAGATGTTGTAGAATTGGGAAACAAGGTAGAGAAAGATCTCAACAGTCTTGAACATTGGCCCCTATCTAACAAAATGGAATTTGATTTAGAGAAAAGTAAGATTTTACTTTTAGGCAAGAAGAAACCAAATACACACAAGTACGGAATGGGTGGTACGTGGCTTGACAGTTGTTGAATATTCTTTAACGTTGTTCTGTCGGGCTCTCTGGTAGAATCCTCCCAAAAATTCACAGGTACAAATACTGTATACCCAGAAGGGGGGGGGAGCAAAAAAAATCCATTTTTTCCCAACAATTCTGCATACCTGACCAAAATGTTTCTACCTGTTCTGCATACCTGACCATACCCATAGGAGCCCATCACTGAATAGAATAGAATAGAATTTTTATTGGCCAAGTGTGATTGGACACACAAGGAATTTGTCTTGGTGCATATGCTCTCAACGTACATAAAATAAAATATACATTTGTCAAGAATCATGTGATACAACACTTAATGATTGTCATAGGGGTCAAATAAGCAATGAAGAAGCAATATTAATAAAAATCTTAGGATATACGCAACAAGTTACAGTCATACAGTCAACATGGGAGGAAATGGGTGATAGGAATGATGAGAAAAACTAGTAGAATAGAAGTGCAGATTTAGTAGAAAGTCTGACAGTTTTGAGGGAATTATTTGTTTAGTAGAGTGATGGCGTTCGGGAAAAAACTGTTCTTGTGTCTAGTTGTCTTGGTGTGCAGTACTCTGTAGCGACGTTTTGAGGGTAGGAGTTGAAACAATTTGTGTCCAGGATGCGAGGGGTCAGTAAATATTTTACCCGCCCTCTTTTTGACTCGTGCAGTATACAGGTCCTCAATGGAAGGCAGATTGTATATCCCTAATATCATATATATATCCCTAATATCATATAGTAGATAATATATATTTTTGTGTGCCTGTGTGTAATGTGTATGTACACATATGGCATATATACATAGAATTAGTATATTTTGGATGATCAGTAATAGTAAGGGAAATTGTATCTCTTTGAGGCGAGGAGAGGCCAGGCACCCTAACCCAAACCCTTGACATGAGTGATGTCACATTGGCCACCTTTAAGCAAGTCAAATGATCATCAAGCCACTCCCTCCTGGTCACATGGCTGGCAAGCCACACCCACAAAATAAGTCACACCCACAGTGTGGTAGTAAATAAATTTGCAGCCCTTCACTGGATATAGTGTTCGGAAATTTCAGATCGTGCAGAATGCAGCTGCGAGAGCAATTATGGGCTTCTCAAGGTATGCCCACGTTACACCAACACTCTGCAGTCTGCATTGGTTGCCGATCAATTTCCGGTCACAATTCAAAGTGTTGGTTATGACCTATAAAGCCCTTCATGGCATCAGACCAGAATATCTCCAGGACCACCTTCTGCCGCATGAATCCCAGCAACCGGTTAGGTCCCACAGAGTTGGCCTTCTCCAGGTCCCGTCGACTAAACCATGTTGTTTGGTGGGACCCAGGAGAAGAGCCTTCTTTGTGGCGGCCCAGACCCTCTGGAACCAGCTCCCCCCAGATATCAGAGTTCCCCCCACCCTCCTTGCCTTTCGCAAGCTCCTTAAAACCCACCTCTGTCATCAGGCATGGGGGAATTGAAATTTTCCCTTCCCCCTAGGCTTATAGAATTTATACATGGTATGCTTGTATATATGATTGGTTCTTTAAATTGGGGTTTTTTAGATTATTTTTAATATTAGATTTGTTTACATTGTCTTTTTTATTGTTGTTAGCCACCCCGAGTCTTCGGAGAGGGGCGGCATACAAATCAAATAAATAAAGAAATAAATTGAATTGAATTGAATTGAATTGAAATGAAATGAAATGAAATGAAATGAAATATAATATTGTGTTACCATTAAAACTGTTCCTGACCTGTGCTCATTTCAGCTTGACTCTAAACCAGCTTAAGAAAACCCTCCTCATATTGAGTCTCATTATTCTATCTGGAAAACAAACTATCATGTTCTTGCATTGGACAATTCCCTGTTGCTCTGCCCTCCTACCTTCTCTTCCAGGAAAATAATAACCAGACTCTTTTTTCCTGTGGGCAGGTCTTCCTGGACATATTTATTTACATACATGGGCACGTGTGTAGTGGTGTGTGTACACTCACTCACACACACACACATGCTTAGCAGAGTGTGCTAAGAATCAACAGATCAGGCAGTGAAAGGCTGCAAATTTTTACTACCACACTGTGGCCGTGGCTTATTTTGTGTGTGTAGCTTGCTGGCCATGTGACCAGGGGGGAGTGGCTTGAGGATCATGTGACTGGGCAGTGGCTTAAAGGTCATGTGACTGCCTTAAAGTTGACATCATTCATGTCAAGGGTTTGGGTTAGGGTTAGGGTGCCTGGCCTCTCCTTGCCTCAAAGTGATACAATTTCCCTATCTATTTACTATTACTGAACATCCAAAATATACTATTTAATTCTACGTATATATGCCATATGTGTACATACATATTACACACAGGCACATAAAAATATACATTCTTTACTATGTAAACTGTGTGTAAACCACACACAGCGCTTCTAAAATGATACACACTCAACCTCATTTACTACAACAGGAAAAACATACCCAGAGTCCAGAAGGGGGAAAAAATAAAAAAAATCAACATTTTTCAACCGGTTCTGCGTACTTGACCATACCCATAGGAGTCGATCACTGACATCGGGCCATCTTCAGACTTTAAAGATAGGAATGATAAATGTTACTCTGTTTGAGAAGAATCAAACTTAGAATAAATAGTGTATGAACGAGAACAAATCAAGTGGGATGTAATTGGACTGTGTAGAGTTGGATGCCAAAATATAGGACAGTTTGACAGTAGATTTGGCACCTCTTACGTTATTGAGGAACAAACGATGGTAGACTAAGCACTTTTGGATTGATTACAAAATAATACCTAAAGGACAGTATCCTCAAATTCAACAGCTTTTCATGTTGAATAATTTACCTAACTGTTAAATTGCCTGAGTGCTACTTTCAACAGTGATAGAGGTGTTGTCTGAAGCAACCAGCAGTTGCAGATATGAAACAAAGGAAGTCTATAAGCCATTTGTGAAATCAATTGAAAAATCACCACTTAACTTTCTGCCCAGTGACAATCTTAGATCACATGACAAGCATTGGCTCAGATAGCAATAGCAATGACATTTAGACTTATATACTGCTTCACAGTGCTTTACAGCCCTCTCTAAGCATTTACAGAGATTAAGTATATTCCCCCCCCAATAATCTGGGTCCTCATTTGACTGACCTTGGAAGGATGGAAGGCTGAATCAACCTTGAGCCTACTGAGATTCCATCTGCTAAACTGCTGGTAGCCAGTGATCAGCAGATGTAGCTTGCAGTACTGCAATCTAACCACTGCACCACTGATTTGAGGGAATGGTTCTTCCTCTGTAAAGTTGCCAATGAATTACTGAGTTAGGAGCTTGCCAGGCACCATAGGGGAAACCATTGAATCATAGGGCTGGAAAAGACCTTGGGGGTCTTCCAATCCAACCCCCAACTCAAGACAAGAATGTTACACCATCCTGGCCAAATGGTTGTCCAGTCTATCTTTGAAAAAGGACAATTTTGAAGAGTAGCCTAAAAGTTCTTAGAGATTCATTGGAAGGTGACTGAGGAGCAATGAAGGTTGACATTGTCCATTTTTTTGCTTCCAGAAGGACCTAAGAATGGAGCTAGAAGAAAATTCAAATCTTCTTGCAATCTCCATATCAATACCAGGTTTTCATTCCACAGCCTGGCCATTTTTTTAAATATCTTAAGTGTTTCTCTTAAGTTTATTTCTGTGAGTTGGAAATTGGGTGTTTTAAATTACTTTATTATTTATTTTGCTGGGATTTATTGTTTTCTCTTGTTTTTATGGACTGCAATCTGCTGTGAGATTTCCTGGATAGTGATAGTACCATAAATATTTAAAGGAAGGAAGGAAGCAACAGCCAACAGGAAAGATACAGAGAAGTCTGCAATTCATCAGATTAATTATACTTGCAGCCCATTTAAATTAGTAACTTTGTTAACTTTGGTAACCTTCACAAATGTACAGTTTGGAAAAGTGAAAGACCTATTCAATTAATAGTTGAAATTTTTTTGGGGTGGGAATTAAATCCTTTCATTATGCTCTATAATTAGAAAAAAATAAGAGAAGATGAAGAAAGTGGATGGCTTTAATGCCAATGTATCAGTATAGTGTCAGTATCAATGTATAGTGAAGCAGTAGAAGTGATGTGCTGGTGCCTGGAGGCTGTTGGGGTCTGGATGGGTGTCAACAGACTCAAACTCAACCCTGTTAAGATGGAGTGGCTGTGGGTTTTGCCTCCCAAGGACAATTCCATCTGTCCATCCATTACCCTGGAGGGGGGAATTAATAACCCCCTCAGAGAGGGTCCGCAACTTGGGCATCCTTCTCGATCCACAGCTCACATTAGAGAAACATCTTTCAGCTGTGGCGAGGGGGGCATTTGCCCAGGTCCGCCTGGTGCACCAGTTGCGGCCCTATTTGGACCGGGAGTCACTGCTCACAGTCACTCATGCCCTCATCACCTCGAGGCTCGATTACTGTAATGCTCTCTACATGGGGCTACCTTTGAAAAGTGTTCGGAAACTTCAGATCGTGCAGAATGCAGCTGCGAGAGCAATCATGGGCTTCCCTAAATATGCCCATGTCACACCAACACTCCGCAGTCTGCATTGGTTGCCGATCAGTTTCCCGTCACAATTCAAAGTGTTGGTTATGACCTATAAAGCCCTTCATGGCACCGGACCAGATTATCTCCGGGACTGCCTTCTGCCGCACAAATCCCAGCAACCAGTTAGGTCCCACAGAGCGGACCTTCTCCGAGTCCCGTCAGCTAAACAATGTCATTTGGTGGGACCCAGGGGAAGAGCCTACTCTGTGGCGGCCCCGACCCTCTGCAACCAACTCACCCCAGAGATTAGAATAGCCCCCACCCTCCTTGCCTTTCGTAAGCTCCTTAAAACCCACCTCTGCCATCAGGCATGGGGGAATTGAGATATTCTTTCCCCCTAGGCTTCTACAATTTATGCAAGGTATGTTTGTATGCATGTCTGGTTTTTATAATAAGGTTTTTTAGTTGTTTTAGTATTGGATTGTTACTTCTGTTTTTTATCACTGTTGTTAGCCGTCCCGAGTCCACGGAGAGGGGCAACATACAAATCCAATAAATAAATAAATAAAATAAAATAAATACTGTAGGGAAGAATAAAATATTTTTGCATGGGATTTTGTGCTTCCCTCTTGCAGAAGTGTTGAAGCATCTTTCCATGCTAGAGTCTCCAAACAAACCAATTTTTTTCTGGTGTATCTCATTATTATACATATTTGGCACCTGTTATATTATTGAGGAACAAATGATGATAAACTAAGCAGTTTTGAATTGTTTATCAACAAAAGGAAAGGAAAGAATCCTCAAATTCAATAGCCTTTCATGCTGATTAATTTACCTAGCTGTTAAATTGCCCAAATGCCATAGCTTTCAGCTGATACAGGTGTGTGGCATCAAGCAGAAGTCACAGATTAGAAGAAATGTAAGCCATTTATGAATCAAATCAATTGAAAAATCACCACTTCAAAATTGTTGAAGTGATATTACTGCAAGGAGGAGAAGGAGGATAGGAAAGAGGAGGCGGGAGAGGAACTTTCTATGTAGAGTCCCCAACCAAGCCAATTTTCTTCTGGTTTATCTCACTAAAAACCAGTGGTACCCACAAGGTAGATTTAAAAGAAACATAAACCAAGGGGGTTTTTTAATCAACCAAACTCAAAACGTAGACCTTCCATTTTGAACTTTGGACCACTTGACCTTCATTGGGAAGGGCAACATGGAAGTGGAGAGAGAAAATTCCCACCAACTTTCTACTGGTGGGAACTTTCAGGACTATTGGGTAGACCAGATGACAAAATCAACCCTATGGGAGGATCAGAATTATAGTTTAAAGCAGGGGTAGGCAATGTTGGCTCTTCTATGACAATCATAATAATGATAATAGTCATCATAATAGTCATCATAATCGTCATCATAATCATCATAATCATCATAATCATCATCATCATCATCATCATCATCATCATCATCATAATCATCATAATCATAATAATCATAATAATCATAATAATCATAATAATCATAATAATCATAATAATCATAATAATCATAATAATCATAATAATCAATCATAATAATTAATCATAATAATCATAATAATCATAATAATCATAATAATCATAATAATCATAATAATCATAATAATCATAATAATCATAATAATCATAATAATCATAATAATCATAATAATCATAATAATCATAATAATCATAATAATCACAACAACAACAACAACAACAACAACAACAACAACAACAACAACAACAACAGAGTTGGAAGGGACCTTGGAGGTCTTCCTCCTGCTTAGGCAAGAAACCCTACACAGCTTCAGACAGAAGATTATCCAACATCTACTTAAATACTTCCCGTGTTTGGGCATTCACAATTTCTGAAAGCAAGCTGTTTCACTGATCTCAACCATTGATCAACATGTGGACTTCAACTCCCAGAATTCCTGAGCTAGCATCATTGGCTCAGGAATTCTGGGAGTTGAAGTCCACAAGTCATGATAAAGGATGATAAAGGAAAATGGAGCACCTCTCTTATGATACCAGGTTGCAACGCCTTGGTCTCTTCAGTCTTGAAAGACGGCATTTAAGGGGTGACTTGATCAAAGTGTATAAAATCATGCATGGGGTAGAAATGTTGGATAGAGAAAATATATCACACAATACTAGAATGAGGCGGCATCCCTATAGCTCATAGGTAAGAAAGTGGGGACAAATCAAGGGAAATATTTCTTCACCCAGAGGGTCATTGGTTTATGGAATTCACTTCCAGAAGAGGTCGTGACAACTGTCAGCCTTGATAGCTTCAAGGCAGGGTTAGACAGATTCATGGTTGCCAAGTGTATCGGTAGTTATTGAAATGGATGTCCATGTGCCGCCTCTATGTTGGTTGAGGCAGGTAGGGTTCCCTTGAGTACTATTTGTTGGGGCTCAGGGGAAAGGGAGGGTCTTGCCTTCTCTTTCTGCTCAAGATCCCAATGGACAATTGGTGGGCCACTATGTGACACAGAATGCTGGACTCAATGGGCTTTGACTTGATTCAGCATGGCTCTTCTTATGTTCTTAAGTCATAGGACAACCAACATTGCCTACCCTTGTTTATAAAAAATGGGCTCCACTACCAGAATATTGTAAGTCTGATTATAATCAGAATCACTGCTTCTTAGGCATCCTATGAATCATGAAGGCATATCCTTGAATCATTTCTGAATATCATAATGTCTGCCAGGGCTTAACAATTGCTTTGGACCTCTTTGCCTATTTCTGTCCCATATTTTCTATCCCAACTCAGGATGGGCTACAAGGTTTTTCCCAACTCATATGACTATTTTGTTTTCTTTGCCTCAAGCAACAAGGGAAGGGAAGAGGGTGATAGGGCAGCTGTGGAAAAAAATCTACTTTTTCATTGGTCTAGGGTAGGGGTAGGCAAAGTTAGCTCTTCTATGATTTGTGGACTTCAACTCCCAGAATTCCTGAGCCAATCATGTTAGCTCAGGAATTCTGGGAGTTAAAGTCCACATGTCACAGGAGAGCCAACTTTGACTACCCCTGGTCTAGTGTGGTGGTGGAGGAGGCTGAGGTCAATTGTTCCTGTCACAGCCATTAATTAATTAATTAATTCATTCATTCATTTATTTATTTTGTCCAATACACAATACATATTGAAGAGAATAGACATGAAGTATTATATATAAAGAGAAGATATAAAAATAGAGGAGAAGATATATAAAGGAAGAAAAGATATGATATATGAGATAAGGAGAGACAATTGGACTGGGGACGAAAGGCAGGCTAGTGCAATTATGTACGCCCCTTACTGACCTCTTAGGAACCTGGAGAGGTAAATCGTGGATAGTCTAAGGGAGAAATGTTGGGGGTTAGGGGTTGACACTACTGAGTCCGGTAATGAGTTCCACGCTTCGACAACTCGATTGCTAAAGTCATATTTTTTTACAGTCAAACTTGGAGCAATTAATATTAAGTTTGAATTTGTTGCATGCTCTTGTGTTATTTTGGTTGAAGCTGAAGTAGTCATTGACTGGTAGGACATTGCAGCATATGATCTTGTGGGCAATACTCAAATCGTGTTTTAGGCGCCGTAGTTCTAGGCTTTCCAGGATTGTTAGTCTATTTTCATAGGATATTCTGTTTCGAGTGGAGGAGTGAAGGGCTCTTCTGGGGAAATATCTTTGGACATTTTCAAGGGTGTTGATGTCTGAGATGTGGTATGGATTCCAGACAGATGAGCAATAGTCTAGGATGGGTCTGGCAAAAGTTTTGTAGGCTCTGGTGAGTAGTGTGAGATTGCCTGAGCAGAAGCTGCGTAGGATCAGGTTAACAACTCTAGAAGCTTTTTTGGCAATATTGTTGCAGTGGGTCATTCGATATTAGTATTCCAAGGTTTTTTACAGAATGTGGGTTAGCAGTGAGAGATTATTTATTCAGTTCGTATGTGCGGTTTGGATTCTTTTTGCCAATGTGGAGGGTAGAGCATTTGTTGGTTGATATTTGAAGTTGCCAGGTGTTAGACCAGTCTGAGACAAAGTCCAGGTCTTTTTGGAGAGTGAATGTGTTATCAGTGGTGTTGAAAAGTTTCACATCGTCGGCAAAAAGAACACAGTTGCTTTCGATATGGTCACAGAGGTCATTGATGTAGAGAATGAAGAGAGTAGGATCTAGTATGCTTCCGTGGGGAATACCGCTTATGACAGGGGCGAGGGTGGAGATGGCGCTACCGATTTTGACAATTCGTTGCCTGTTTGACAGGAATGCAGTAATCCAGTTGTGGAGGAGTCGTGAGATGCCATAGGATTTGAGTTTTAGGAGTAGTTTGTCGTGGACCACTGAGTCGAAGGCTTTGCAAAAGTCTATATAAATTGCATCAATGGATTTTCCTTGGTCAAGGAGGGTAGTCCAAATGTTTTTGCAGTGGAGTAGTTGTAGGTTGCAGGATAATTTCTTTCTGAATCCAAATTGTTTGTTTGGGAGTAGGTTATTAGATTCTAAGTAGAGTGTGATTGATTGATTTATAATTGATTCCATGATTTTACAAGGGACACAGCAGAGAGATATTGGTCTGTAGTTGTCCACTAGTGAAGGGTCTCCTTTTTTGAAAATGGGGAATTGCTGAAGAATAGCTCTGATATACTGTAAGTTCAGGTTCACAGGGGCCATGGTGTCTTAGTGGCTAAGAGGCTGAGCTTGCTGATTGAAAGGTTGGCAGTTCGGCTGTTTGAATCCCTAGTGCTGTATAACAGAGTAAACTCCGAGCTTCTGCCAACTTAGCAGTTCAAAGGCATGTAAATTACTTGTCCCAGCTTCTGCCGACCGGACCTTGCCTTTCAGACTTAGTTTGGATTTAGTTTGTGGGACTATGTTATGTTGTCTGTTGAAAAGTTTGTGTGGGAAGTTTCAAAATGGGAAAGCACTGTGCCTTCAGGAAAATTAGGGAGGGAGCTTTCTCCACAGTTGTAAGACCATTTGTTGTGGAACAGCAGAGCAATAAAAGACTTTATTGAAGTCTGCAGCTGCCTATGCTACCTGGGTCATAACACCATGTCTTTATGCTTCAGGCAAAACTGACTGTTTGAAAAGTCACTTTTCTTAAGATTTCTATTTATATAGTCCTTGTATTTATATTTGCGCTTCAGGATAGATAACCCTGAGTTACCAGCTGCTTCAATTACATTATCATATATATTAATATATGCTGGAGTAGCAGGATAGTACCAGAGGAATCTGGGCATCTGTACATAGTGAGAAAATTGCCACAAATCTCATTGCCTTATGAGCATATTCACTATCCAGAGAGAAAATGCACATTTCTGAAAACTGGGTCAAAATTCAATATTTGAATTGAATTGAATACAATATTCTGAATGGGAGAAATCCATACTACTTATTGCTGCTATCATATGCATCGCGATTTTTCCTGTTCTTATTGCTATTGCTAATGAAGTGTCTATTTTTGTCAATTATCATTAATTACCTTCTTAAGTGAAATTGAATAATTGCACGAATGTGCTTGATGCTATTTTAAGAACTTGTACTATTAAGATGGCAAATGTTATCCTATACTCTCTCTTCTATTATTTCTCTAATTCTATTTCCTCGAAGGTGTCCTCTATTACCTTCATTGTGTATTATTGTGTATTGGACTAAATAGAATAGAATAGAATAGAATAGAATAGATTTTTTATTGGCCAAGTTTGGACACACAAGGAATTTGTCTTGGTGCATATTCTCTCAGCGTACATAAAATAAAATATACATTTGTCAAGAATCATGTGGTACAACACTTAATGATTGTCATAGGGGTCAAATAAGCAATGAAGAAGCAATATTAATAAAAATCTTAGGATATAAGCAACAAGTTACAGTCATACAGTCAACATGGGAGGAAATGGATGAAAGGAATGATGAGAAAAACTAGTAGAATAGAAGTGCAGATTTAGTAGAAAGTCTGACAGATAGAGATAGGTAGGTAGGTAGGTAGGTAGGTAGGTAGATAGATAGATAGATAGATAGATAGATAGAGATAGATAAGATAGGTAGATAGGTAGATAGGTAGATAGGTAGATAGGTAGATAGGTAGATAGGTAGATAGGTAGATAGGTAGATAGGTAGGTAGGTAGATAGATAGATAGATAGATAGATAGATAGATAGATAGATAGATAGATAGATAGATAGATAGATAGATAGATAGATAGATAGATAAATCCTTGAAGCGTTAGAGAGCTTCCATGCAGAAGTCCCATCCTGAGGCAGTATTCAGCCGGTTCGGGCAAACTGGTGACAACCATTTTGAGCAGTTTGAAGAACCGGCAAATACCGCCTCAGGTTGGCCCCACCCTCCCAATTCCACTGTTCCCGCCACCATTCTCTATTCCTTTTTTTTTTAGCTCAGCTGATTCATGCAGTATACCTGATTGCTGCGCCTCAGCTGAGGTAAACTATATCTCATCTCGCCAGTGATGACACCGAGAGTGGTCTTTAAGTGCTGCCACATTTTCAACAGGGATGAGTTCTTTCCCATTCAGACCAGATCACCGGAACTG
Organism: Erythrolamprus reginae; assembly: GCF_031021105.1. NCBI lineage: Eukaryota > Metazoa > Chordata > Lepidosauria > Squamata > Dipsadidae > Erythrolamprus > Erythrolamprus reginae. Next base: position 341,211,231 of record NC_091951.1, on the reverse strand, counting down.
GTAGCAACAAGCTGGTGACATCACCAGTAGGTTGCTACCAGTGCACAATCCCGTACCGCACTTCTCTCTGGTCACTAGGGTTGGTAGGTTAGGGGTGGAAATTGGGCGGTGGTAGCAACTGCGCGTTCTCCTTTGGGCATCTTTAAAGATGATGGGCAGCCTCTCGCCAGGAGCTCATGGTTTCTGCACCAGCCTGAGTGATTGGAGAGGGGCTGCCCTTGGGAATAACCGGAAGGGGATGGGACAGTGAGCCCTCCCACACGCCTGGGCGTGGCCAGGATCCAGGTGAAGGTGTAGTACCTTCACCTTGTTCAGCAAGGAGCTATGCCCATAGTTGCCCAGGAAGTTTATGTGTGAATCATTTCCGCCCCAACATTTTTAATTGCCTCTGAGGGTCCTCGTTATTTACGATAATAATTTAAAGTTCATTTAACTTTAATAAAGTGACCCATTTTAAATCCAGCTCTTAGTGTCTGTGTTCTTATTCCGCCTTCATCTATTTGTTTTTTTCCCTTCCCTTCCTATATAAATATTTTTTTAACTTCTAAACTGTCAGTGAATATGTTGGGCAGTTTAATTGCATTTGAGGAAAAAGTATACAACTGGAAAATCTTTGGGGATCAATGGGTTTTCTAAAATTGTAAAGGTCTAATTCTTCATTTCCCTAACAGAATTAGCGTAGCCGTGCCAATTGGGGACTCTGCGAACGGAAGAGAGGCAAATCTACAAGGCGTAAAATTGAAAGAAGCTGCTGTAATTCATGATGATTTTTCAGTTCAGGTGGGGAATTAATTAGTTGTAAATGGAAGAATTAGCTCTGCTCAGTGCTTCAGATTCAACTTCCAAAAAGAGTTTGGGAACATGGAGACGTGCAGTTGAACATTGCGACTTTGGTGAACCAGTTGTGGCAGTGATGGGAGGCTCCGCCCACACACCCGTACATAATCAAAAATGCTCTGCGCATGTGCAGAAGCATTGCGTGCATGCTTTGTGTGCGCCCGCATGCCCGTGCATTCCCGTTCACAAACTAGTAGCAAATGGTTCCACTACTGACACAAACACATTATTATTATTATTATTATTATTATTATTATTATTATTATTATTATTATTATTATTTAGATTTCTATGACGCCCCTCTCCGCAGACAACATAATTGATGTGTTTGTGACCAAGGGGAAGGGTCTTTTCTTTGTTGGGCCGACTCTATGGAACCAACTCCCCCTCCCTGATGTTTGCACTGGTCCCACTCTACTGGCTTTCAAAACACGTTTAAACCTAGCTCTGTGAATTCTAACATCAGACGTGCCAAAATTATGTTTGCCTGGTATGTATGCTGGTTATATTGGGGTTTTTGGTTTTTTTTAATGGGCTATTAGGGTTATAATGGGTTTTTTAATTTACTGTTGATGTTCAACTTATTTTTATGATTATACTATTGTATTGCTTTTTATTGTTGTAATCTGCCTTGAGTCCTACAGGATTGGGCCGCATAGAAGTCAAATAAATGAAATGAAATGAAATGAAATTAATTGGCAAATCTTATTTTTCTCAGGTGCCAAAAGAGTGTGGCCATTCGCTATTGTGCCTGCACGAGTGCCCACACCCATAATTCAAAGCCTGGGAAGGGTGAAAACAGCTTCCCCCACCTCTTGGAGGCCCTCTAGTGGCTGGAAACGGCCTGTTTCCCCACTTCTGGTGGGCCCAGTAGGCTCATGTTTCATCCTCCCCAGGCTCCAAAGGCTTCCCTGGAGCCAGGGGAGGGTAAAAATTCCCTCCTCCATCGCTCGGGAGGCTCTCCAAAAGCCTCCTAGAGCCTCTGTGTGAGCCAAAAATCAGCTGGCCGGCACACACATGCACGATGGAGCTGAGCTAGGGCAATGGCTCGCGTGCCAGCAGATATGGCTCCGCATGCCACCTGTGGCACCCGTGCCATAGGTTCGCCATCACTGCTCTAGGGCATCTATGAAGAGCAAGGAAAACCTATTTGAAATCTTGGAAATTCTAGATCCAAAGAGGTTATCTAAGAAGGGTTAATCGAAATGGTATAACATAACTTCCAATTGTCCCTGAAGTGCGGTAGAAAATAATGGTGTTTTATCTCGGGCTAATGAAATTGGATTGTATCCAGTGAAATGTTTCAGACAACCCTTTGGAGATTATAGGTAAAATACTTTCTGTTCAACAGGAGCTTCCATAAAATAGCTTTCTGTGTTTCAGCCATAAATCGTCTTCCAGAAAAAGTAATGTTTACGAGGTTACATGCTGATGGCTTAATCCATTTAATCTTTTAATATTCTATAACTAGTGCCTATTTATTACTCACGATCCCCCTTGGAAAGAAAATCTTGTCAGACATCAGTGTTATTTTGATCAGTAGCTGGGAAAGATTTCCCGCAAATAATTGCACCCGGGAGGTTTTTAAATGAATTATCGCAAATTTGTTACTGCAGAGGAAAACGTCCAGATCACTCGATGCCAGCTCAAATATTTATCACTGAAGACAATTCACATGTTTGCTCCATTCTGTGAAGTGGCATGATGTCAAATTGCTGGAGAAAAAGAATCCCTAATAATAGGCAACTAAGCTACAGTTAGTCCTTGACTTACAACTTTTCAGTTTGGCGACTGCTCAAAGTTACAATGGCAATGATAAAGGAGTGAGTTGCGACCATTTTTTTACACTTAAAGCTACTGCCGCATCCTCAAGGTCATGTGATCAGAATTCCGAGCCTTGGCAATTGGCTCATTTATGATGGTTGTAGCATCATGCAATCCCCCTGAGGTCAAAAAAAGGAGCAAAACTCACTTAATGGATGTCTCACTTAGGAACATAAATTTGGGGCTCAATAGTGGTTGTAATTTTGAGAAAAATTCTGGATTGTGCAGAGATGAGTAGACTGACTTTGAAACTTAAAGATAAACAAGACTCGGATTGTTATAAAATTTGGGGGAAGTTTTATGATTGGATAGAAAACTAAGAGATATGTATGTATTTATATTGTGTCACATTTTTATTAGTATTTTTATCTATTAATAATTTAATCCTTTTTTAATATTGGGGAGGTTTAACAATTAATGGATGATTGGAATGGATTCAATGTTGTGCATGGAATGAATGACTGGTATGAGTGTGAGGGTCGGGGTGGGTGGGAGTACGATATGGATGGGATGAGTGACAATAGTTTGAGTGATAGATTTGGCCCACCTGACGCTCGGGAGACAGGAGAGGAAGGGGCACTGATCTCTGGGGTGGCAGAGGGCCGGAATATCTCTGTGTTGCTGGGGAGAGGCAGATATGGCGGGGGCCACAGAGCTAGCCGTTCCAGGGGAACGAGAGACCGTTGCCTAATAACGGTCCCTTGTTCCGACTCTGTGAGCCCAATCTTGGGTACTGGTGATGAGTGTAACTCTGGCCCTGGACTCAGGTTGCTGCTGCTCAATGCCAGGTCGGTGGTAAATAAAGCTCTCCTCATCCGGGATCTGATCCTGGATGAGGAGGCCGACCTGGCTTGTATTACTGAAACCTGGCTGGGCCCGGAGGGAGGTGTCCCTCTCTCTGAAATCTGCCCAGCCGGGTTTCAGATATGGCATCAACCTCGACCCCAGGGAAGGGGGGGAGGAGTGGCTATTATAGCCAGGGAGAGCCTTTGCCTGCGTAGACTCATTGCTCCGGAAATTGCAGGTTGTGAGTCTCTCTTGCTGAAGTTGGACTTAGGGGTTCAGGTGGGCTTATTTCTCACGTACCTGCCTCCCAGCTACGTGTCAAAAGCCCTGCCTGTGCTACTCGAGGAGGTAGCCGGGTTGGCGGTGGAGTTCCCCAGACTCATTGTCTTGGGGGACTTCAATCTGCCGTCACTCGGTGAAACCTCTGGGCTGGCACAGGAGTTCATGGCCACCATGACAGCCATGGACCTGACTCAAGTAATACAGGGTCCGACTCACGAGGGAGGGCACGCACCTGACATGGTATTCCTTTCTGAGCAATTGAGTAATGGTCCGAGATTAAGGGGCTTAGAAGTGTTGCCTTTGTCATGGTCTGACCATTTTCTGCTACGGCTTGACTTCCTGGCTCCAATCCTTCCCCGCAGGGAGGCGGAACCACTGAAGATGTTCCGCCCCAGACGCCTGATGGACCCAGAGGGCTTTCAGACGGCGCTTGGGGTTATTCCAGAGGCACTCGTCCACAGTTCGGCGGAGACCCTTGCTGAGGCCTGGAACAGGGCTGCGGCAGGGGCTCTCGACCGGATTGCGCCTTTGCGACCTCTCCGCGGCGCTAGACCCCGTAGAGCCCCATGGTTCAACGAGGAGCTCCGGGTGTTGAAACGCCAAAAGAGACGTCTAGAGAAGCGATGGAGGAAGAGTAGGTCCGAAACCGATCGAACACTTGTAAGAGCTTTTATTAAGACTTACAAAGTGGCGCTCAAGGCGGCAAGATGCGCGTACCATGCCGCCTTGATTGCATCAGCGGAATCCCGCCCGGCTGCTCTGTTTAGGGTGACCCGCTCCCTTCTTAATCAGGGGGGAGTTGGGGAGCCCTTGCAGAGTAGTGCCGAGGAGTTTAACACGTTTTTCGCTGATAAAGTCGCTCAGATCCGGGCCAACCTCGACTCCAATTGTAAAACAGAGTCGACTGACAACGAGTCAGTCGAGGTGACTGGGGCACGTACTTGTCCACCTGTCTGGGAAGAGTTTGATCTGGTGACACCTGATGAAGTGGACAAGGCCATCGGAGCTGTGAGTTCTGCCACCTGCTTACTGGATCCGTGTCCCTCCTGGTTGGTCTCGGCCAGCAGGGAGGTGACACGGAGCTGGGCCCAGGAGATTACCAACGCTTCCTTGGGGAGGGGAGTTTTTCCACCACTCTATAAAGAAGCGCTTGTGCGCCCCCTCCTCAAGAAGCCCTCCCTGGACCCAGCCGTACTTAACAACTATCGTCCAGTCTCCAACCTTCCCTTTATGGGGAAGGTTGTCGAGAAGGTGGTAGCGCTCCAGCTCCAACGGTCCTTGGAAGAAGCTGATTATCTAGGTCCCCGACAGTCAGGCTTCAGGCCCGGTTACAGCACGGAAACCGCTTTGGTCGCGTTGATGGATGATCTCTGGCGGGCCCGGGACGGGGGTTTATCCTCTGTCCTGGTGCTCCTCGATCTCTCAGCGGCTTTCGATACCATCGACCATGGTATCCTTCTGCGCCGGTTGGAGGGGTTGGGGGTGGGAGGCACTGTTCTTCAGTGGTTCTCCTCCTACCTCTCTGGCCGGTCGCAGTCGGTGTTAGTGGGGGGTCAGAGGTCGGCTCCGAGGTTTCTCCCCTGTGGAGTGCCTCAGGGGTCGGTCCTCTCCCCCTTGCTATTTAACATCTACATGAAACCGCTGGGAGAGATCATCCAAGGACATGGGGTGAGGTATCATCAATATGCCGATGATACCCAGCTTTACATCTCCACCCCATGCCCAGTCAACGAAGCGGTGGAAGTGATGTGCCGGTGCCTGGAGGCTGTCGGGGCCTGGATGGGTGTCAACAGACTCAAACTCAACCCGGATAAGACGGAGTGGCTGTGGGTTCTGCCTCCCAAGGACAATCCCATCTGTCCGTCCATCACCCTGGGGGGGGAATTATTGACCCCCTCAGAGAGGGTCCGCAACTTGGGCGTCCTCCTCGATCCACAGCTCACATTAGAAAACCATCTCTCAGCTGTGGCGAGGGGGGCGTTTGCCCAGGTTCGCCTGGTGCACCAGTTGCGGCCCTATCTGGACCGGGACTCATTGCTCACAGTCACTCATGCCCTCATCACCTCGAGGTTCGACTACTGTAATGCTCTCTACATGGGGCTACCTTTGAAAAGTGTTCGGAAACTTCAGATTGTGCAGAATGCAGCTGCGAGAGCAGTCATGGGCTTACCTAGGTACGCCCATGTTTCACCAACACTCCGCAGTCTGCATTGGCTGCCGATCAATTTCCGGTCACAATTCAAAGTGTTGGTTATGACCTTTAAAGCCCTTCATGGCATCGGACCAGAATATCTCCGAGACCGCCTCCTGCCGCACGAATCCCAGCGACCAATTAGGTCCCACAGAGTGGGCCTTCTCCGGGTCCCGTCAACCAAACAATGCCGGTTGGCGGGTCCCAGGGGAAGAGCCTTCTCTGTGGCGGCACCGGCTCTCTGGAACCAGCTCCCCCCAGAGATTAGAACTGCCCCTACTCTTCCTGCCTTCCGAAAACTCCTCAAAACCCACCTTTGCCGTCAGGCATGGGGAAACTAAACATCTCCCCTGGGCACGTCAATTTATGCATGGTATGCTTGTGTGTGTGTCTGTTATCATATGGGGTTTCTTTTCTTAAATCGTTAAATTTTAATTAATTGGATTGTTGTGACTGTTTTTTACATGTTGTGAGCCGCCCCGAGTTTTCGGAGAGGGGCGGCATACAAGTCCAACAAATAAATAAATAAATAAATAAATAAATAAATAAATTAGTAATTGGTTAATTTTGGGGAAAATTGAAACATGAGAATTTGATTTAAATATTTGAAGCCAGATGGCAAAGATGAGAAATGGTGGTATCACTATATAATGATGCAACACAAAATTTACTTATTGTTTAGATTTTAAACATATAGAACTTTATTTTATGAAGTAGCTGATATATTATAAATAGTTTCTTTTACTATATATATGTTTTCGTAGATTTTCACGGGTATATGTATGTAGATTGTTCTGAGTTCAGGTTTTGCCCCGTGTAATATTTTGCATGTCTATGCGACGTTTCAGTGAAATCACATTCACCATCATCAGGCTGAAATTGTAAGCTTCATGCTGCTGTAAATATAGTTTGTTTGCAACTGCCATTTGTTCCTTATAAATAGTGGTGGGGGTGGAGATTTGGTTTGAATGTAGCAAATAGATTGGGTGGCTATGTTTTAATGATTTGATTGGTTGGTGGAATCACATTTAGTTGAAGGATTGACATGGTGATGATTATGATATTTTTTTTGTTTAGGGCTGGTTTCCAAATATATATATATATATATATATATATATATATATATATATATATATATATATATATATATATATATATATATATGTGTGTGTGTGTGTGTGTGTGTTTTTGCTGAATTTGAAAATTAAGGGAGACTAGGATAGATCTATTTCGGCCTTGTTTTGGCCTCATCAGCTAGCCATACCCTCACTGGGACTTGAACTTGCAACCTTGGCCTTGTAAGGCAGAGAATTAACCTCTAGGCTACAGTATCCAATCCCTTCAGCTCTGTACCAGGGAAGGGTTACATGTTTTTTGTGTCGAATCACCCTGGTATATTGAAGGAACATCCCAGCTTCCTTTTTGCCTCACAGTCCAAACCAGGGCCATTTCCAAGGCAGTTAATTTATTCATAGCCGACAAACTATATATAATTTTTATTAGCTATATGATACAATATTAAAATTTAGATTAAAGAGATTTTATTACTCTTTGCATTGATGTAATGTAACTTTTTATAGTAAGGCGGAGAGGAAGAATTTTTATTTAGATTTTTAAGAATTGATAATGTTATATAAAATTAATAGAAAATTTTAGACGAGGAGAGATAAGAGCCCCCACTGTGAGTAATAAGAAAAGAAAAGTTTATATGTGATTGATTTTAAGTATTGTTGTTGTGTTTATAACTATATATTGTTTTATTTTATGGTGGAGAAAATATTTTAAAAAATTATACCCGTAAAAAAAATAGTGGTTGTACGTCTAGGACTGCCTGGATTCAACCTACTCGGCTTAGCATTTAATAACTTTTCCAATATCACTTCTTCTCAATGGGATGGATCCATCCAGGGCTCTCCTCCTATTGTTTATGTCTGTTTTGATATTGTTACTGCAGTGGTGGATTGATACCAGTTCGGACTGGCTTGTGTGACCTTATGCAGAAATTTGCCCCCATTCGCCAAACTGGTAGTGATGGCTGGCTTGCCACGCACCCAAATTGATTTACAGGCCACTGTTGTTGGAAAGCAGCTGGCAACAAACCTGTCAAGGTTCCAGATAACGTCCAAACTAAGTCAGACTCTGAGTCAAAGTATTCCTCAAAGCTCCAATTTATTTCCAGAGCCATTATGCAACCTACACAGGGAAACCTGAATCTGAGCTTCTCACTCAGTTGAAAGTGTCAGAAATAAGTTTATTTCTGGAGGTAATATTAGAATGCAAGTAAATGGTTTGTAACCATAGAAAAGGCTGGTGTAAGCCATAATCTGTATGTAATCATGGGTTTGCTAATTGTGCTGCAACCTGATTGGCTATAACCTATATAATAGGAGTAATACCCTTGCACTGGTGTGGTTTGTTATAGAGTGGTTTTGTTATAGAATGTTTTTGTGCTGAGTGGTTTGTAGTTAGTGGCTAGCGCTTAGTGGTTGCAGCGGTGGATGTAATAAGAGTTATATACTAGTATTGTGGATAGTTTATTATAGTGGCTAAAAGTGATAGTTTATTTAGAGAAGCATTTTGACCAGAAGAAAAGTAAAATACTGTATATTTTTACAAGAAAGCCTGCTGCAGTGTTTTTCATTGAAGACTTCAATTAGGTATAGTGGTTAACATGTTCATAATTCACAAAGTTCATAGGCTATTTTTTTAGTTGCAGTTTAAGTCCATATAATCTCTTTGACTATGTCACAAAGGTGTTGGATGAAGATGGTGCCGTGGATATTGCCTACCTGGACTTCAGCAAAGCCTTTGATACAGTTCCACATAAAGAGCTGATAGATAAATTAGTGAAGATTGGACTTAATCCCTGGATAGTTCAATGGATTTGCAGCTGGCTGAAGCGTAGACATCAGAGAGTTATTGTTAACGGCGAGTATTCTGAGCAGAGTCAGGTTACAAGCAGTGTGCCACAAGGGTCTGTTCTGGGTCCTATTCTTTTTAATATGTTTGTGAGTGACATAGGGGAAGGTTTGGTAGGGAAGATTTGCCTATTTGCCGATGATTCTATAGTGTGCAATAGGGTTGATATTCCTGGAGGCGTCTGTAATATGGTAAATGATTTAGCTTTACTAGATAAATGGTCAAAGCAATGGAAACTGCAGTTTAATGTTTCCAAATGTAAAATAATGCACTTGGGGAAAAGGAATCCTCAATCTGAGTATTGTATTGGCAGTTCTGTGTTAGCAAATACTTCAGAAGAAAAGGATTTAGGGGTAGTGATTTCTGACAGTCTCAAAATGGGTGAACAGTGCAGTCAGGCGGTAGGGAAAGCAAGTAGGATGCTTGGCTGCATAGCTAGAGGTATAACAAGCAGGAAGAGGGAGATTGTGATCCCGCTGTATAGAGCGCTGGTGAGACCCCATTTGGAATACTGTGTTCAGTTCTGGAGACCTCACCTACAAAAAGATATTGACAAAATTGAACGGGTCCAAAGACGGGCTACAAGAATGGTGGAAGGTCTTAAGCATAAAACGTATCAGGAAACACTTAATGAACTCAATCTGTATAGTCTGGAGGACAGAAGGAAAAGGGGGGACATGATTGAAACATTTAAATATATTAAAGGGTTAAATAAGGTCCAGGAAGTGTTTTTAATAGGAAAGTGAACACAAGAACAAGGGGACACAATCTGAAGTTAGTTGGGGGAAAGATCAAAAGCAACATGAGAAAATATTATTTTACTGAAAGAGTAGTAGATCCTTGGAACAAACTTCCAGCAGACGTGGTAGATAAATCCACAGTAACTGAATTTAAACATGCCTGGGATAAACATATATCCATCCTAAGATAAAATACAGAAAATAGTATAAGGGCAGACTAGATGGACCATGAGGTCTTTTTCTGCCATCAGACTTCTATGTTTCTTTGTATTTCAGTCCAATTCAGTTCATAATTGTCTTATCTCCTATCACCGAAGCAGTGCACCATCAAATACATTAGCACAACACACACTACTTTCAAATCCTTTCAAGTTCCTAGTTATCTTCTTATGGGAAAAGTCAGACTCCAGCTGTCAGCTAATTCGAGCTTTCCAGTCTGTTGCAATATTTTCTGTTAACCAGCAGATGGTGATATATTCCCAATATAATAAAACAGCTCTTTTACAAAAGTCTCCAAAGTATTTTAAGTCCACCTAGCACTTATAATATATTTTCTTAAAATTCCTTATTCTTTTTCAGCCTCCTTCACTTCCACCAAGTCCAATTATAAAGACATCCTCAAATTTGGGCTTTTAAAGTTGTTCCTTTAATTTTCTCTATGGTATTTCCAACGGCTAGATAACCGCTTGCTCTATTTTAGAGTCTCTTTTGTCTCCTTTTGAATTTTAAATTTCTTCCTTTGTCATTAAATCATCCAAACACTCAACCAGTGTTTATCACTTCATCACCTCTCTACAGCACAAACAGTTAGATCTTGTCACCCAGGTAATCCACAATCTCTCCATTTCAATCATTCTGATCGTGGCCATCCCAGCTAATGGTGTCAGGGTCATGCAAATCGAATAAATTATTATTATTATTATTATTATTATTATTATTATTATTATTACAGTTGCTGCTGTTGTTGTTTTCTTCTTCTTGTTGTTGTTGTTATTATTATTATTGTTGTTGTTGTTGTTGTTGTTATTATTATTATTATTATTATTATTATTATTATTATTATTATTATTATACGAGAGACTGTTGTCAGCTCCCTAAGAGATTTGCAAGTCCTCCCCAGATCATCGACTGGTGCCTCTCTCCTTCAATACCCCACCAGAGCATATGTAACCTAGTTCCAATCCAGTTCCAGGTCTCCAAAGAGCTGGGATTCGGGGTTTTCCATGGAGCTTGGGAAACACCTGTAATTATTATTATTATTTTTGATAATTTTTATTGAATTTTTTTTAAATGTAAGACAGACAGAACTAACAACATTTAACATATATAGGAGCTACCATTGCTCCTATTATTACAGAAGTGTTCCTAATACAAAAATGAAAAACTAATTCTATTTTAAATCAATACAGAAAAGTAAACTTATCGATGAAATATCTGTTTGTATACAATACTAATATACAAAGAAAAATAAACCTAAAATTTCAAACATTTTCTATTGATTATATAATTATGATTTAATAGTTAAACTCAGTTAATATAAATAGTGTTGTTCATTGAATTTCACTATGAGTTGTATTCAAAAATATACATTTCACTATTTCATACTTTATTTCGTTATCTTCAATAATCTTTTTTTTTCAAATTCTACCATTTATACACTTTTTCCCAAATTTTATAAAATTCAGATTCCGCTTGATTATTTAACCTTCTCGTCATCATACCCAATTCTGCACATTCCATAATTTTCCTAAAAATCTCTTCATCTTTTGGAATTTCCTTTTCTTTCCATTTTTGTGCAAATGCAATTCGAGCTGCTACTAAAATATGAATTATTAAATAATATACTTCTTTTTTATATTTAATATCCGTGATGTCTAATAAGAAAAATTCTGGTGTCTTCCTAATTTCCTTATTCGTGATTTCTTTCAATATTATTATTATTATTATTTATTAGATTTGTATGCCGCCCCTCTCCATAGTAATGCTGCAACGTTGGCCATGTCTCCTCTAGGCTCGCTATTCTGAAACACACATGCACATAGACGCATACAGTGTGACACCTGTGCTGTTGACAAGGCATCATAGTGCTAGAACATCTTTATTGATGCTGGGCTGTCCAAGCGAAAGGCAATTCCATCTGCTAGCCTCAATTTGCAAGGGATGTCGGCAAAACATCTTACAGGGTTGTGAGCAAATGAGGTTTTGCCTCGTTGTTAACAAGGTTGAAATGCCAGGTTTATCACCCAGGGAGATGACTTTTGCTGCCCTGTTATATTTTCTCTTCCAGCTTCTGCGATTGGTGCTTAATCAGGAATGTTTCTCCTTTCCCTTTCTCACATGATTCCCACCCTCCACAACCCACTTTGCATTTCCAAGTGGTGAAATGCACCACTTATGAAGTGTGTTTTGGCAATCCGGTCTTGACATTTCGCTGTCAGCCTTTGGATGGTTGGTTAACCTGGTGCCTGCAACCCATTGCGAAGAAGAAAATCTGTGATCACACCAATTAGGCGGTTTGCTCAGTCTTTGGTCTGCTAGATGGGCAAACTTGGGAATGGCTTTTGAACCATGTGAATGAAAATGAGGAAGAACATGTGTCTGACTGTTCCCAGAACAAGAAATGTTCACAATGCTATATGGTTATTGTGTGTAGAGGTTCTGAAGGAGATGGAGGCTTGTCTTATCTTCCTCCTGCCAAAGTTGAGGGACATAGAAACATAGAAACATAGAAGATTGATGGCAGAAAAAAGGCCTCCTGGTCCATCTAGTCTGCCCTTATACTATTTGTTGTATCTTGAAATGGCTACCTTGTATTTCCTGTAGATAGTTTGTTCCGTCTTCCAGCGCTGTCTGAGCTAAAACAGGAAGTCGCTCCTGATTGGCTCAGACGCGGCTGGCTCTTGCTTTGGCGGGAGCCGCAAATGTATAAAAGAAGCGGTTTCTCCAAGCAGAGCCAGTCGGTACTAGCTGAACTGTCACTTGCCTTGCTGAGCTGTCACTTGTTCTCTGAGCTGATTAAAAGTACCGATTTATTTAAACCCTGCCTCTGGGTCTACTTCACTGGCGACGACGGACGGAAGAAACCTCGCGTGCAACATGAGGAACGTCCAGATCGGCCGGGCTCCAGAATTCTTCGACCCCGAAAAAACGTCCTGGGACGAATACATGGCTACCTTCGAAATCTTCCTCGAGGCGGCAGGAATACAGGACGCCGAAGCCGATCGCAGACGGGCTATTTTCTTAAATTACTGCGGCCCAGAAATCCGTGGCCTTGCCCAGACTCTCACCGACCCGCAGCCAGCTAGAACCGTCGCTTGGGACGTCCTACAAGCCAAGTTAGCGAGCCACTTCAAGCCGACCAAACCAGCCATGGTTTTTCGGCATCAGTTCTCCATGATGGCTCAGAAGGAAACAGAATCAATCAACCAGTTTACAACACGACTTCGGACGGTACTTGCACAATGCAAGTTTAAAGACCCAGAAGCTCGCCTCACCGATGCCTTGGTTTTCGGCATGAGAAGCGCCACGGTGAGGAACAAACTCCTCACCGAAGACAAACCGACTCTACAAATCGTGATTAAACTAGCGCAAACCGCAGAAGCCGCCGACGCAGCGGCTAAGGAATTAAAAGAACACGGAAGGCGAGAACTCATCGCCAAGATTGACTCCGCGTCTCCACGCGCCGAGGGATCAGACGACCTCAGCCAACCAGCTCACAACGTGGACAACTGCTTCCTGGTACAAGACCAGCCAAGACACCACAGAGCTACTCACCCCCCAGCCCCCTGCGCCGGCTGCCGAGGGAACCACCAGCGCCATCGATGCCCCTTCCGGGACGCCACATGCCACCGCTGCAACCGTCGAGGCCACATCGCCATCGCATGCAGAGCATCGGCACCAGAGGAGACATTCTCCACACTGCGCCACCAACGACTACAAAACCAAACGCCCCAGCCACGAGAAAACCGACCGTTCCGCTATTCGGGTCAAAGGAACTACTCAACCGCTAACCGCGACTACTCAAGAGGTAACACTCAATTTTCCGTGAATAACACGGCAACCAAAAAAGGGGGCAAAATTGTTATCTCGCTGTTACTTAACAACCAACCATGCTCGATGGAGCTTGATACAGGGTCTAGGTATACCATTATGCCTTGGGAGAAGTTTAAACTGTATATGCCTAATCTGTCTAAATCTGATCTAAGACAAACCTCTTTAGCAATCAGAGATTTTCAAGGGGGGGTAATCTCGGTCCTGGGAACAGCAAATGTACCTATTGTATTCAAAAATGTCAAATGTACCCTACCCATGCTTATTGTTACAGGGGCTAAGCACTCTCTCCTGGGTTTGGCTTGGATGGAACCTTTGGGGATTGAAATTTCTGGTGTTTGTACTGTAAACTGTGATAATATGCCTAACTTCGTGCAAGAGTTCCCTGAAGTGTTCAGCCCCACCTTGGGATCGTATAAGGGGCCCCCTATATCATTTTCTATTGACCCCAAGGTCCCACCAGTCCGGCTCAAACCTCGCAGGGTACCCCTCCCGCTTCTCCCCAAGCTAGACCTGCAGCTGGATAAACTTATAAGCCAAGGTATTTTGGTCCCTGTGGAACAAGGGCCATGGGAAACGCCCATAGTTACGCCTCTAAAGCCAGATGGTTCTTTAAGGGTTTGCGCTGACTATAAATCCACCCTTAATAAGGCTCTCCAACATCACCCCTACCCCATCCCGGTGGTACAACAACTCCTACACTCCCTGGGGGAAGGGAAAAGGTTTGCAAAAATCGACCTCGCGCAGGCTTACCAGCAACTTCCGGTCGATGAACAAACAGCAAACGCACAAACGATTGTAACGCACAGGGGGGCTTTCAAATGCACAAGGTTACAGTTTGGGGTAAGCATAGCCCCAGGGATATTCCAGAGTATTATGGAACGCCTATTGTCAGGGGTAAATGGGGCCATCCCATATTTTGATGACATCTTAATTGCAGGGGAAAACCAAGAACAAGTAAACAAAAGAATAAGGGAAGTACTTAAGAGGTTACAGGATAAAGGCTTAAGGATCAAGCCTGACAAATGTGTCTGGGGAACCAACAGTATAGAATTCCTGGGATATAAAGTGGACAGAGAAGGTATCCACCCCACAACAGAGAAACTGAGGGCCATTAGGGAAGCCCCGGAGCCACAAGATAAAAATGAACTGCAGGCATTTTTAGGCCTCCTTAATTTTTATTCCGTTTTTTTGAAGCAGAAGGCAACAGTAGCAGAGCCTCTACATCGTTTACTCCAGAAGGAAACCCGTTGGACCTGGGGGAAAATTGAACGTGAAGCCTTTTCCCAAATAAAGCAATTATTGACTTCTAAAAGTGTGGTAGTCCAGTTTTCACTACCCATTAGGCTCACGTGCGACGCTTCACCGTACGGCGTAGGAGGAGTCCTAGCTCACGTTCTGCCTAATAATACAGAGGCCCCAATTGCATTTTTTTCCAGAACCATGACCAGCACAGAGAGGAATTACAGCCAGTTAGATAAAGAGGCTCTAGCTTTAGTAGCAGGGGTGAAAAAATTTCACAATTACATTTTTGGAAGAAGTTTTGAATTGGTGACAGACCACAAGCCCTTACTAGGCCTGCTAGCCCCCAACAAGCCCACTCCACCATTTATGTCTCCAAGACTGATCAGGTGGGCCCTTTTCCTCTCAGGGTACCAGTATGAACTCACCCACAAGGGGGGGAAGGAAATCAATCATGCAGATGGCCTCAGTAGGTGCCCCATAACAGACTTAGTGGAGGACCCTGCTCCTTCCACAGATGTATTAATGATAGAGCTCGAGGATAACCCACTAACCACGGCCAAAGAGGTAGCTGCACACACGCAGCAAGATCAAATCCTTAAACAAGTGGTCAACTGTGTACTTAAGGGATGGCAAAATGACTCTGTGAAACCTGAATTGTGTGATTTCAAAACCAAAAGACTTGAATTATCATATGTTAAGGGTTGCCTGCTGTGGGGAGATAGAGTGATCATCCCCAAAAGCCTAAGGGTAAAGATACTCAAAATGTTACATGTGGGCCATCCTGGGATTGTCAGGATGAAGAGCCTAGCAAGAGGGCATTTATGGTGGCCAGGTTTGGATGCTGATATTGAGAACTGGGTATCAAAGTGTGACCCATGCCAAGAATCATGGCCTAACCCCCCCAAGACAACTCCGGCAGAGTGGGAGCAGCCTGCTGGGCCTTGGTCAAGAATCCACATTGACTTTGCTGGTCCAGTGGGATCCCAGTATTTCCTAATAGTGGTTGATGTGTTCTCCAAGTGGGTGGAAATAATAGCAATGAACAACATAACCACAAGTGCCACCATCAAGGTATTGAGTAGACTGTTTGCCACCCATGGTTGCCCGGATATCTTAGTGTCTGACAATGGGCCACAGCTAACAGCCAGGCAATTCGAATTGTTCCTAGACGGCCTAGGGGTCAGGCATGCCCTCATCTCGCCTTACTCGCCATGGGCTAATGGCTTGGCAGAACGTTACGTTCGTGTGGCAAAGGAGGCATTGCGCAGGTCGGGCCCTGGGGATGTACAACAAAATTTGGACCAATTCTTGCTCACCCAACACATCACCCCTAACTCTCACACACATGTAAGCCCTGCAGAGTTATTAATGGGAAGAAAATTAAGGTCACCACTAGACAGGTTGAACCCAAGATTCTGTGTTAATAATCAAATGTTTGTAAAACCTGAAAGAGAAATGTATTTGGGACAAAATGTATATGTAAAAATTTTTGATGGAGGTGTAAACTGGATGAAGGGAATTGTTGTTAAACAAAATGCACCAAAGACTTATATGATAAAACTAGAGGATGGTCGACTGTGGAAACGACACATCGACCACATTCGGAAACGAACAGAAAACCCTTTGCCACAAACCGCTGACATGGACTCTCCCCCTTCAACAGACTTTACCACATTGCCCGAATTAAGAGACACGCAAAGGAACTTATCGGGCCAGGGAGAGCCATCCAGTGACGGCGAGCCATCCTCCTCCTCCGAGGTCCTCGTTGGGCCCGCCAGGCCAAGTCCACCGCACCGGGAGAACAACGGCGAGCCATCCTCCACAGTCGGTGTCGAAGGAGAAATTGAACTACGCAGGTCAGAGCGAGCTTCACGGAGACCCCACCGATTGGACGACTTTGTGACATGGCTTTCGTGATGGATGTGCCCAACTATGAGGGGAGGGGTGTTGTATCTTGAAATGGCTACCTTGTATTTCCTGTAGATAGTTTGTTCCGTCTTCCAGCGCTGTCTGAGCTAAAGCAGGAAGTCGCTCCTGATTGGCTCAGACGCAGCTGGCTCTTGCTTTGGCGGGAGCCGCAAATGTATAAAAGAAGCGGTTTCTCCAAGCAGAGCCAGTCGGTACTAGCTGAACTGTCACTTGCCTTGCTGAGCTGTCACTTGTTCTCTGAGCTGATTAAAAGTACCGATTTATTTAAACCCTGCCTCTGGGTCTACTTCACTATTTCCTGTATTTTATCTTAGGATGGATATATGTTTATCCCAGGCATGTTTAAATTCAGTTACTGTGGATTTACCCAACCATGTCTGCTGGAAGTTGGTTCCAAGCATCTACTTTCAGTAAAATAACATTTTCTCATGTTGCTTTTGATCTTTCCCCCAACTAACTTCAGATTGTGTCCCCTTGTTCTTGTGTTCACTTTCCTATTAAAAACACTTCCCTTCTGAACCTTATTTAACTGTTTTGATCATGTCCCCCCTTTCCCTTCTGTCCTCCAGACCATACAGATTGAGTTTATTGTTTCCTGATAAGTTTTATGCTTATAAGATATGATGACAGAGTGGGCCTTCTCCGGGTCCCGTCAACTAAACAATGTCGGTTGGCGGGCCCCAGGGGAAGAGCCTTCTCTGTGGCGGCCCTGACTCTCTGGAACCAGCTCCCCCCAGAGATTAGAACTGCCCCTACCATCCTCGCCTTTCGCAAACTCCTTAAAACCCACCTTTGTCATCAGGCATGGGAGAACTGAGATATCTCCCCCGGGCCTATACAATTTATGTATGGTATGCTTGTGTGTATGTCTGTTTAATAATGGGGTTTTTTAATATTTTAAATTGTAAATTATTAGATTTGTTATAAACTGTTTTTTATTGTGTTGTGAGCCGCCCCGAGTCTATGGAAAGGGGCGGCATACAAATCTAATAAATGAATGAATGAATGAATGAATGAATGAACGAATAAATAAATAAATAAATAAATAAATAAATAAATAAATAAATAAATAAATAAATAGCAGTCTTCCAATATTTGAGGGGCTACCCCAAGGAGGAGGGACTCAGGCTATTTTTCAAGGAACCTGACATCCAGACAAGGAATAACAGATAGAAACTGATCAAGGAGAGATTCAGCCTAGAAATAAGGAGGAATTTTCTCACCGTGAGAGCAAGCAACCAATGAAACAAACAGAAGTTGCCTTCAGAAATTGTAGGAGTTTCATCATTGGAGGTTTTCAAGGAGAGATTGGACTGTCATCTCTCAGAAATGGTGTAGAGTCTCATGTTTGGAGGGGGTTGGATTAGAAGACCTACAAGGTACATTCCAACTCTTAATCTGTAACGTAAAGTAATGACACTGATTGGTCGGTCTGAAAGATCATCTGAAGGGATCTCTGAGATACTATCTGTAGATAAAATCTGCAGTTTAGCAATTGAAACCCCCAACACTTTACCCTTAGATTATCCACGTTTGACCTATCCAGATTCCTAAGAGGTCAGTAAGCGGCGAGTACAAGTGCACTAGAGTGCCTTCCATCCCCTGTCCTATTGTCTCTCCTATATCTCCTATACCTTTCTTCTATTCCTACATCTCTTCTTCTATTCTTTCATTGATATGTTCTATTACTATAATAGAAAAAGTTTAATAGAAAAAGACCCGCTCGGGGAGGGTGTGTGTGTGTGTGTCAGAACTTTGATGTTATGTATGGTGGTGGCAGCAAGACTATTCTATACACAGAAATGGAAGGTCACCTGCAAAAATTGATAGAGTACGCAGAGGTGGCTAAATTGACTGTTTCAATCAAAGAAAAAAATACAAATACTTTTATTTCTACTTGGAAATTGCTTCTGTACTTTGCGCTTTATGGTGGGAAAAAAATGAATCTTTGATTTTGGATTATACCGATTAGATAGATTTGTTGTTACGGAAATAGCCAGTTTATACTATTACATAAAAGTAAAAACTTGAGGTGTGATGTTAATGCCTTATTCTACGGCACCAAAGGAAGTCTGAAGTCAATGTCTTTCCCCCCCCCCCCTTTTCTTTCCCTCACTTTTCCCTTCCTTATTATCTCTATTTACTTTTGGATTTCCTTTGCATGCAATATTATTTATTTATTTTTATTTTTTAATTTATTTATATCTGTCAAACAGTTATGGTATGGTAATTTGTGTAAATAAAACATTAGAAAAGTAAGGATGAATGCGGTTGAAGGTGAAGTAGTCACTAACTGAAAGCTCTCTACATGGGGCTACCTTTGAAAAGTGTTCGGAAACTCCACATCGTGCAGAATGCAGCTGCGAGAGCAATCATGGGCTTTCCCAAATATGCCCATGTTACACCAACACTCCCCAGTCTGCATTGGTTGCTGATCAGTTTCCGGTCACAATTCAAAGTGTTGGTTATGACCTATAAAGCCCTTCATGGCACTGGACCAGATTATCTCTGGGACCGCCTTCTGCCACACGAATCCCAGGGACTGATTAGGTCCCACAGAGTGGGCCTTTTCCGGGTCCCGTCAACTAAACAATGTCGTTTGACGGGGCCCAGGGGAAGAGCCTTCTCTGTGGCGGCCCCAGCCCTCTGGAACCAACTGCCCCCAGAGATCAGAATTGCCCCCACCCTCCTTGCCTTTCGTAAGCTCCTTAAAACCCACCTCTGCCGTCAGGCATGGGGGAACTGAGATATTCTTTCCCCCTGGGCCTCTACAGTTTATGCATGGTATGTCTGTCTGTATGTATGTTTGGTTTTTATAATAAGGGTTTTTAGTTGTTTTAGTATTGGATTGTTACATGCTGTTTTTTATCACTGTTGTTAGCTGCCCCGAGTCCACGGAGAGGGGCGGCATACAAATCCAATAAGTAAGTAAGTAAGTAAGTAAGTAAGTAAGTAAGTAAGTAAGTAAGTAAGTAAGTAAGTAAGTAAGTAAGTAAGTAAGTAAGTAAAAATAAAATAAAATAAAATAAAATAAAATAAAATAAAATAATAAAATAATAAAAAAATAAAATAAAATAAAATAAAATAAAATAAAATAAAATAAAATAAAATAAAATAAAATAAAATAAAAATGATTTTATGAACTATTGTTAAATCGGAATGGAGATAAACTAACAAAAACTGGGGTTTTTTAAAACCAAAAACAGAGTAGAGAAAGGATGAGAAGCAACAAATGCCTTAATGAACATAGAATATATGCAGTTCCCTTGCATAGTTTGAGAGGAAGCATTGCAGTGAAACCGTTGATCCTAACGGGTTGAAACTTGGCCAGATTAATCTAAAAGTCCCTCATCTCTGCTGTTTACTTGTTAGATTTATATCCTCTCTTTCCTCTAAGAGCTCCTCCTGATTTACAGGAAGATGTCTCTACGTGTTTTGCCCATACCAGCAATCCTGCAAGCTTAGTTGAGAGAGAATAAAAAATTCAGAGTTACTTTCTGTAGAGGAGAAGAGCTTTGATCACGTACCCCAGCAATTGTTGTTTTGGGGATCTTAAGCTTTATTATCACCCTAAACCAGTGCTTATCAATTTTTTACTGTTATGCCCCCCCTAGGAAGAAGTAAACATTTTGCGCCCACTCCCAAACTCTGTTGTTTGCAATATTCAGCATGTTTTCGCTGAAAAAACTCAAGCGGCTTATCAGCATGATTGGGGTGTAATGTGTTTAAATGACATCTTAATTTATTTGGCTTCATGCTGTCCTCTGCCAACATTTTTAGAAACAGTAAACATAGCGGTCTTTCCTCATAATGCATAGGGGTGGGTGGGTGAGTGGGTACAGCTGGTTGTCGGAGCAAACCAGTTCATTCCCAACTGATTGTTGGAGCGTCCAGTTTGCCCGAACTGGTCCAAACTGGTAGAATTTTTAAGTACCAGAGTCCACTGTAACAACATTGCCAAAAAAGCATTAACAGTTGTTAATCTAATCTTATGTAGTTTCTTCTCCAAAAACATTGAACTGCTAACCAGAGCTTACAAAACTTTTGTCAGGCCAATTCTAGAATATAGTTCACCTGTATGGAACCAGCATTGCATATCAGACATAAATAAAATTGAGAGAGTCCAGAAATATTTCACAAGAGTCCTTCACTCCTCCTCTCGCAACAAAACCCCTTACTCCATCAGACTTGAAATACAGTGTTCCCTCAATTTCCGCGGGGGATGCGTTCCGAGACCGCCCGCGAAAGTCGAATTTCCGCAAAGTAGAGATGCGGAAGTAAATACACCATTTTTGGCTATGGACAGTATCACAAGCCTTCCCTTAACACTTTAAGCCCCTAAATTACCATTTCCCATTCACTTAACAACCATTTACTCACCATTATTACTGGTACTCACCATGGAATAAGACATTTAGTGATCCTGATATTTATAAACATAATTATTTATTAACAATATTTTTTTTTTGTTATTTATTTGCAAAAATTATTAGTTTGGTGATGACATATGACGTCATTGGGTGGGTGGGTGGGCGGGCGGGTGGGCGGGTGGGTGGGTGGATAGATTAGATAGATAGATAGATAGATAGATAGATAGATAGATAGATAGATAGATAGATAGATAGATGTAGATTTTCACGCGTACATGTATGAAGGTATGACAAGACCTTCATAGATGGATGGATGGATGGATGGATGGATGGATGGATGGATAGATAGATAGATAGAAAGGTAGAAAGGTAGGTAGGTAGATAGATAGATAGATAGATAGATAGATAGATAGATAGATAGATAGATAGATAGATAGATAGATAGATAGATAGATGATAGATAAGATAGATAGGCAGATAGATAGATAGATAGATAGATAGATAGATAGATAGATAGATAGATAGATAGATAGATAGATAGATAGATAGATAGATCTCACTCCTGCTATGACTTCTTCAAATCTTAGCTGTCTCGTTTAAATGGAATCAAGACTTGGTCACACAGGCTTAATAATATTCATTGAGGTGCTACAGGTCTGTATTCTTTCTGCTATTCAGTTTCCTCCTCATGCGAGATGGAAAGAGAGACTGCTTTTTTTCCATTTTAATTAAGTCAAGACCAGCCACGGAAACGGGATGTATGGTATCACTGAACAGAGAAACTGAAATCTGTTAACAACTGATCAAAAGCAGCTCATTAAACCAGAAAAACCTATGCATGTATTCTCGTACATGTTTGCTAATGGGCTGGCTGATTTAATGTAACTAGCATTGCTCTATCACGTTTCAGATCAACTCCAGAAAAAAGAAGATCAGCATTAAGGGCAAAGTGTAGGAATGATTGAAATTTTTACCAAGATGCAATTATTTCGTGTGACTCCAGTCCCTGAAAAGTAGATAAGGCACAATGGTTGTTGCAATTAATAAGATCATCTAGTGCATTTGTGATTAATAAGTGGGGTTTTTTTTTTAGGAAAGCCACCTGCTAAAAATAAACTGCTCATTCTTCAGGTATTATTGTCATACCTAAGGTCTTCTCACATCTAAGTGCAATAGCACTTAGACTTACATACCGCTTCACAGTGCTTACAACCCTTTCTAAACAGTTTACAGAGTCAGTATATTGCCCCCAACAATCTGGATCCTCATCTTACCGACTTTGGGAGGATAGAAGGGTGAGTCAACATTGAGCTGGTGGGAATCGAACTTCTGGCAGTAGGCAGAATTAGCCTGCAATGCTGCACTCTAACCACTGTGCCACCATGGCTCTCTACATATTATATACTGTATGTTTCAGAATATAAGATGCAATCCCCTCCTTTAAAGGTTGGTGCACCTTATGCACCGAATAAGCCATTTTTGGCCTGCACAAACCCTGCCTTGCAGAGGGTTTGGGAGGTGTGCAGAGTGCTTCTGAGAGCTGGGCAGGCGAAGGGGGCTGAGGGAGGGGAAGGCCAACTCTGTGGGACCTAATCGGTCACTGGGATTCGTGCGGAAGAAGGCGATCCCGGAGATATTCTGGTCCGATGCCATGAAGGGCTTTATAGGTCAAAATCACCAGATTAGCTGATGTTTGCAGATTGGGGTGACATCCTGAGTAGTTGTGGCAGTTGGAGGCTGCAGACTATTGAGCTGATTTGTAATGTATGTCTGTAGTATAACATCCCGGGTTTTGGTTTGGCTCCAGGTTTATGGTCTGGCCATGTGTTTATGGTGTGGGTGAGTTTGCTTTGTGTGAATGTCAGAGGGGGGTGCAGCAGTTGGAGGATTCACTGAACCTTACACAGGAAGGGGGGCATCTTTGCCTTCCCCCAGGTCCCAGCCACACTCTGCAGGCCTCCCAAACCCTTGATACACCCTTTTTTTTTAATTTGCAAAAAAATGGGCCAGTTTTTCAGCCATTTCAACCTGGCTCCTGGGGGCCAGGAAGACCACAACCATTTTTTTATTACTTACCTCTTCAAAATCATGGTGCATCTTATACACCGGGTGTGTCTTATAGTCCCAAAAATGTGGTACTTGTCTGCTACAACACACAATATATAGAACATTTAGCAAAAGTGGGAGAAACAGATTTTAGACCCCACCCCAGTCACAGAAGCTACATGTGACCTTGGGCCAATACTTCCCTCCGGGACCGCCTTAGAAACATAGAAACATAGAAGACTGACGGCAGAAAAAGACCTCATGGTCCATCTAGTCTGCCCTTATACTATTTCCTGTATTTTATCTTACAATGGATATATGTTTATCCCAGGCATGTTTAAATTCAGTTCCTGTGGATTTACCAACCACGTCTGCTGGAAGTTTGTTCCAAGGATCTACACTACTCTTTCAGTGAAATAATATTTTCTCACATTGCTTTTGATCTTTCCCCCAACTAACTTCAGATTGTGTCCCCTTGTTCTCGTGCCTTCTTCCGCACGAATCCCAGCAACCGGTTAGGTCCCACAGAGTTGGCCTTCTCCGGGTCCCGTCGACTAAACAATGTCATCTGGCGGGACCCAGGGGAAGAGCCTTCTCTGTGGTGGCTCCAACCCTTTGGATCCAGCTCCCCTCAGAGATTAGGATTTCCCCCACCCTCCTTGCCTTTCGTAAACTCCTTAAAACCCATTGGAAACATCTCCCCCTTGCCCATGTTGTTTTGGTGTCTGATTGATTGTGTGCTTATTTTTTATATATATTGGGGTTGCTTTTATGAATTTTTTAACCTAAAACTGTAATTGGATTGGTAAATATTAGATTTGTCACTATGTACTGTTTTTGCCATTGTTGTGAGCCGCCCCGAGTCTGCGGAGAGGGGCGGCATATAAATCCAATAAATCTAATCTAATCTAATCTAATCTAATCTAATCTAATCTAATCTAATCTAATCTAATCTAATCTAATCTAATCTAATCTAATCTAATCTAATCTAATCTAATCTAATCTAATCTAATCTAATCTAATCTAATCTAATCTAATCTAATCTAATCTAATCTAATCTAATCTAATCTAATCTAATCTAATCTAATCTAATCTAATCTAATCTAATCTAATCTAATCTAATCTAATCTAATCTAATCTAATCTAATCTAATCTAATCTAATCTAATCTAATCTAATCTAATCTTCATAACTTTAGGCTATTCATAACTTTAGGTTATTCATTTTTCTCAGCCCAACCTATTTGATAGGGTTATTGTTATGTGGGGGACCTTCCTATGCCATCTTGAGCTCCAAAATAAAAGATGACTTCCTAAATTAAGCCATCCAGCCAATCAATAAGCAAGCATGACTGATGATTGACAGGGGGGAAAATCACTGGGTGAGACGTGTCCTGTCAGGAGTCTTATTCGGGCTTATTTTCTTTCAACAACGGAGGACTGAATGTCAATGGGCTACTGGACTGGAGTTTTGTGTGCAAAAGTTCTTGCGTGGTCCATCAAGGGACATCTAGATTTTATCAACCAAGATCTGGTAATTTTAAACTTGCACTTTGCTCATTGACACTTTAGAAAAACAATTTCACTTTGTGATGTTATTTATAGTGCCTTGAGGGTGTGTGTGGTTTTTTTAAATGTGCACTGCCTTGGGAAAGTTTTACCCTTGAAAATGGCGTGAACATAAATCTCAAATAAATAAGCGTAAAACTAGAGAAAGCCATGAATATAGGAGGTTTTTTTTAGAATAGAATTATTTATTGGTCAAGTGTGATTGGACACACAAGGAATCTGTCTTTGCTGCATACCATACGCTATCTGTAGAGAAAAACAAAAGATACATTCGTCAAGAATCATGATGTATAACACTTAATGATTGTCATAGGGTACAAATAAGCAATCAGGAAATAATATTAATATAAATTGTAAGGATACAAGCAACAAGTTACAGTTATAGAGTCATAAATGGGAGGAGATGGGTGATAGGAATGATGAGAAGACTAATAATAATAGTAATGCGAGACCGCCTTCTGCCGCACGAATCCCAGCGACCAGTTAGGTGTCACAGAGTTGGTCTCCTCTGGGTCCCATCAATTAAACAATGTCGTTTGGCGGGACCCAGAGGAAGAGCCTTCTCTGTGGCGGCTCCGACCCTCTGGAACCAGCACCCTCCAGAGATTAGAACTGCCCCCACCCTCCTTGCCTTTCGTAAACTCCTTAAAACCCACCTCGGTCGTCAGGCATGGGGGAACTGAAACATCTCCCCCTGACTATGTAGTTCTTTGTGTATGATATGACTGTATGTATGGTTTTTATATATATAGATATATATTGGGGTTTCTTGTTTTTTTAGACTTTTTAAATGTATTATTGTTATTTTAGATTCTAACTATTAGATTTGTCATTATATATTATTTTTATCATTGCTGTAAGCCGCCCCGAGTCTACAGAGAGGGGCGGCATACAAATCTAATAAATAATAATAATAATAATAATAATAATAATAATAATAATAATAATAATAATAATAATGCAGCCTTAGTGAATAGTTTGACAGTATTGAGGGAATTATTTGTTTTTCTCCGCAATCATGATGTCTGGTGTATTATGTTCCAAAATTTGGTCAGTCTGAAGTTGGAAGTCCCACAGTAGACTTCAGACTCACCAAATTTTGGAACATAATACACCAGACATCACCGTCGTCATCGTCATCATCATCATCATCATCATCATTATCATTAATATTCCTATTAGTCTCCAGGTGCGATTCAAGGTATTGTTTATTATCTATAAAACCCTATATGGCTTAGGACCAGACTTAGAGTAAGGGTGGCGCAGCAGGTAGAGTGCTGTACTGCAGGCCACTGGAACTGACTGTGGATCTGTAGGTCAACGGTTCAAATCTCATCACTGGCTCAAGGTTGACTCAGCCTTCCATCCTTCCGAGGTGGGTAAAATGAGGACCCGGATTGTGGGGGCAATATACTGGCTTTGTTAAAAAGTGCTATTGCTAACATGTTGTAAGCCGCCCTGAGTCTAAGGAGAAGGGCGGCATAAAAATCATGACTGGTGATAAAATTTGGGTGGTGGAACTATGAGCTGCATCTTTTTCTTGTTCCTTAAAATCATGATGGAAATAAGGCCTATTTGTAAGCTGCAGCTTTTATACAGTATTTAGGGAGATTCAACTTTGAAAAAGGAAGATTTCTGGTAGTGAGAACTATTAAGCAATGGAACAGCTTCCCTCCTGCAATTGCATGTGCTCCATCATGGAAAGTTTTCAGCATTGGGCAATCATTTGTCTGGCATGCTTTGGGCAGGATATTGGAGTAGAATAGCACTTAGCAATAGCACTTAGACTGATATACTTATTTTTTAATTTTTATTTATTTATTTATTTATTTATTTTGTCCAATACACTATGAGAGTTTTAGTGGGTATACAGTATATCTATATATACACATAGTAAAATACACGATGATGAAGGTTATAGAGGAGATACTCATTGTAAAATATATCTATGAAAGAATAGAAAAGAAGATATAGTAATAGAACATATCAATGAAAGAATAGAAGAAGAGATATAGGAATAGAAGAAAGGTATAGGAGATATAGGAGAGCAATAGGGCAGAGGACGGAAGGCACTCTAGTGCACTTGTACTCGCCCCTTACTGACCTCTTAGGAATCTGGATAGGTCAACCGTAGATAATCTAAGGGTAAAGTATTGGGGGTTTGGGGATGACACTATGGAGTCTGGTAATGAGTTCCATGCTTCGACAACTCGGTTACTGAAGTCATATTTTTTACAGTCAAGTTTGGAGCAGTTAATATTAAGTTTAAATCTGTTGTGTGCTCTTGTGTTGTTGTGGTTGAAGCTGAAGTAGTTGCCAACAGGCAGGACGTTGTAGCATATGATCTTGTGGGCAATACTTAGATCTTGTTTAAGGCATCTTAGTTCTAGGCTTTCTAGGCCCAGGATTGGAAGTCTAGTCTCATAGGATATTCTATTTTGAGTGGAGGAATGAAGTATCTTTGGACATTTTCAAGGGTGTTAATGTCTGAGATGCGATATGGGTTCCAAACAGATGAGCTGTATTCGAGGATGGGTCTGGCAAAAAGTTTTGTAAGCTCTGGTAAGCAGTGTGAGATTGCCAGAGCAGAAGCTACCTAGGATTAGGTTTACAACTCTTGAAGCCTTCTTGGCTATGTTATTGCAGTGGGCTTTGGCACTTAAATATTTTGTTATTAGTATACCGAGGTCTTTAACCGAGCGGGGATTATCTGTGATAATTTGATTATTCAGTTCGTATTTGAAGTTCAGATTCTTCTTCCCAAAACCCACCTCTGTCATCAAGCGTGAGGGAACTGAGACATCTCCCCCTGCCTATGTAGTTTTAGTGCGTGATATGACTGTATGTATGTTTTTTATATTGGGGTTCCTTGTTTTTAGATTATTTAAATGTACAATTGCTATTTTAGATCTTAAATTATTAGATTTGTCAATACATATTGTTTTTTATCATTGTTGTGAGCCGCCCCGAGTCTGCGGAGATGGGCAGCATACAAATCTAATAAATAATAATAATAATAATAATAATAATAATAATAATAATAATAATAATAATAATAATAATAATAATAATAATAATAATAATTATTATTATTATTATTATTATTATTATTATTATTATTATTATTTATTTATTTTTAAAAAGACCTCTAAAGTTCTTTCCAGCCATATGATTCTATGGTTCTTGCCTACAGTACCTATCACTATTCTTTCTCTCTCAAAATCTACATTCAGACAAGAATTGACAGATTCTTGGTCATAAGGCAATTCCCCAACTTTTCCTTCAGTTGCCAATGTTCATTTCACAGCCACTGTTGCATGAGTAAAGGCTTAATCATTGATTAGGGATAATGGGAGTAGTTAAATTTTAAACCAGATGTCCACCCCTCTATGGTATCCTTTAGCATTTGAATCAATAACTTTGCTGTTCAGTCTTCTCTGCAGTACTAATATGGGTTGTAGGCTAGGGTCAAAGTCTTTGATCAATTAAAGTACAGGAAGCTGGCAAGAATGGGAGTAACTGAGTTCATCAGAGTTATCCTGAAGACGATATATTATTTCATTGGCTCGGGGATGGGGGTGGTGGAAAAAGGAAGCTGCGAGCAATCTCCGAGATAGATTAATTCAAGTAGCCTTCTGGAATGCATTTAATATTGATTATGAGCCTCCTCAGCAATTTTACCCATGCCACAGAATGTACAGGCTTCAAAGTTAAAGAGCCTCCTGGGAGTTTAAAACTCCTCCCTGTGTATCTCTGAAACAGAGGAAATGTTCTTGCAAAGTTTTGACCTTCCTATTGGGTGGCTTGCAATAATGTCACAATGAAATGCAGGCAAGAGTCATGATAAAGTGCTGATGATGTTGTTGGGTTGGGTTGTTTTACCAGCCATTCATCCATCCATCTATCTATCTATCTATCTATCTATCTATCTATCTATCTATCTATCTATCTATCTATCTATCTATCTACCCTGCTCAAAAAAATAAAGGGAACATTAAAATAACACATCCTAGATCTGAATGAATGAAATATTCTCATTGAATACTTTGTTCTGTGCAAAGTTGAATGTGCACAACAGCAGGTGAAATTGATTGTCAATCAATGTTGCTTCCTAAGTGGACAGTTTGATTTCACAGAAGTTTGATTTACTTCTCGTGATACGAACCCCTCGTGATATGAACCCCTCGTGATACGAACCCCTCGTGATACGAACTCGGGGTTCGGAAATTTTTTGCCTCTTCTTATGAACTTTTTTCGGCTTACGAACCCATCGCAGATCGCAAAATGGCACTCTGCTGGGCACCGCCGCCCGGCTGTCACCTTTTAAAACAGCCAGGGGGCTTCTCGGCGTTCTCCCGAACCCAAACCTGAACCCGAACTTTTCAGGTTTGGGTTCGGGAGGCTGCTGAGAAACGCCGCTGCCCGGCTGTCACCTTCTGAAACAGCCAGGGGGCTTCTCGGCGTTCTCCTGAACACCGAACCCGGAAGTTCAAGTTCGGGTTCTGGAGGCCACCATGAAGCGCCTGGCTGTTTCAGAAGGTTACAGCCAGGCGGCGGCGGCCGGAGGAGTGCCGTTTTTGCGATCGAAGGTGGCGTTTTTGGCAGATCTGGAGGCTGGAAAGGAGGTGGGGAATCCCAATAGGGAATTCCATGGGCGGAGCTTTGATGTCACGAAGACGTCCTTCCTGGAGGCTGGAGGGGAGCCGGGTAGGAGAGAGGGAAGCTCGTCCGAGGACAGGAAGAAGGAAAGAGGAAAAAAGCAAGGCGCCCAGATTCAGCAGCACGGGAAAAAAGGAGAGATGAGCCGAGACCAGTAATCCAGGAAGTGACAGCTGCCAATCAGCTGTAGCTGTGCACACATCTTCATTTCCGCCGGTAGAACTGCGTTCTATCCTGTCCTGCCTGCTGTCCACCCATGGGTTAATATACTGATTCTGTGTAAACCACTTAGAGAGAGCTGTAAAAGCACTAGAAAGTGGCATATAAGTCTAAATGCTATTGTCAGCAAGTACCGGACAAATAATGATGGCTCATCTCTGACCTTTGTTCCAGGGGGCGTGGGATTTTGAGTGTAGGAGTCCTTTCAGTGCTGTTGCTGGGATGAATGAAGGGGAAAATGCTTTGATTTCATTATCTGTATCTGAGCTTCCAGAGACACCAGAGATTAAGTTGGCCTCTGGCCTGACATGAAAGTGATATTTTCATCTTTCTTTGGGAGAGAACGTGTGAGACAGATACACACGATGGGCTTAATAACAGCGAGCGTTTTTTGATAGTTTAAACAAAATGAAGTGCGCAAAGAATAATACGACCTGCCCATTGTCGAGAAATCCGATCGCCATCTGCACTCATATTGAAATAACTAACAAAAGGAGGGAAATCTGCTGCCAGATAGAAAATGTCACTTAAATGTCAGAGATATCCACATGTTTGACAATAGCTTCAGAGAAAAAATATATATGTAAAGTTTAACCAAACACCTTTGAAAAGTCAATGTCAGGTGTGTTTTTTTAAAAAAAACATGATATGATGTAGGAGAAAACAGACTTATGTTTCCTGGGGAAATAACTACAATTAGAATGTTTTAGCATATTGCCATGAGCCAGTTGCATTGAAGTCTTTGGTCTGAGAGCTAAAGGCGTAAGGAGAAGGATGAGTGAATAGTCAGGAAGCTTAGCTTCCCAATAGAAGAAAATCATATCAGAGTTTATGTATGCATATGTTTGTGTGTGTGTGTGTGCGTGTGTGAGAGAGAGAGAGAGAGAGTATGTATGTGTATATATATGTGTGTTTTCATAAATTTTCTTTTTTTTAATTTTAAAAATAGTTTATTAATTTTCAAATGGTAAAACGGGAAAGGGGAAAGGGGGCTACATAAAGTCAAAAGGATGTAGGAAAATAAAAAGATTGTTACGTATTAATGCATAATGATACTGTATGTCTTAAACTGTACAGAAATAATAATAATAATAATAATTCATGGCTTACAAGTGGAACACTCAAAAAGGAGACAGAAGGACTAATACTGGCGGCACAAGAACAGGCCATTAGAACAAATGCCGTCAAAGCTAGAATTGAAAAATCAACAGACGATCCAAAGTGCAGACTCTGTAAAGAAACAGATGAAACAATCGATCACATACTCAGCTGCTGCAAAAAGATCGCACAGACTGACTACAAGCATAGACGTGATGCTGTGGCACAGATGATCCACTGGACCTTGTGCCGGAACTACCATTTACCAGTGGCAAAGAACTGGTGGGATCATAAGCCTGAAAAAGTGGTCGAAAATGAGCAAGCAAAACTACTGTGGGACTTCCGACTTCCGACTGACTGAATTCTGAAGCATAACACACCAGACATTGTGATCGTGGAGAAAAAGAAAGTATAGATCATTGACATCGCAATCCCAGGAGACAGCAGAATTGAGGAGAAGCAGCTAGAGAAATTAGTGAAATACAAAGATCTAAAAATCGAGCTACAACGACTCTGGCATAAGTTAGTGAAAGTGGTCCCAGTGGTACTTGGCACGCTGGGCGTAGTGCCAAAGGATCTCAGCAGACATTTGAAAACCATTGGAATTGACAAAATCTCCATCTGTCAATTGCAAAAGGCCGCTTTACTGGGATCGGCAAACATAATCCACCACTACATCACGCAGTCCTAGGTGGTTGGGAAGCGCCCAACTGGGATGAAATACGAAATCCAGCATAGTGATCTCGTTTGCTGTGTTGTACTGACATAATAATAATAATAATAATTTATTAGATTTGTATGCCACCCCTCTCCGAAGACCTCCAAAGAAGGTTGTCCTTGCCATTGAGATAAGTATCATGGGTGTGAGCACAAAGCCAAAAGCACCAGCCTGAAGATGACTTCTTTTTTTTTGCCTCTCGGTCTAACCCAGGGCCATTTCCAAGGCAGTTAATTTTTATAGGTGACAAACTATACTGCTCAAAAAAAATAAGGGGAACGCTCAAATAACACATCCTAGACCTGAATGAATGAAATATTCTCACTGAATACAGTACTTTGTTCTGTACAAAGTTGAATGTGCACAACAGCATGTGAAATTGATAGTCAGTGAGTGTTGCTTCCCAAGTGGACAGTTTGATTTCACAGAAGTTTGATTTGCGTGGAGTTATATTGTGTTGTTTAAGTGTTCCCTTTATTTTTTTGAGCAGTGTATATGCGTAACATATTTTTTGCTGATAATGAAATGGAAGGGAGATTAGTAAAGATCTATTTCAAGCTATTTTGCTCTCATCAGCTAGCCATACCTTTACCAGGATTTGAACCTGCGATTTGAAACTAAAATGGGAGGAGAATCTGTGGCCTAGAGGTTAAAGATACAGACAGACTGCCCAGGTTCAAATCCTGATAAGGGGTTATTCCTTAACTAAGTAAACACGAGCAGGAGAGTTAGTTTCATTTCAACAGAGCAGACAAGCACAGAGTGAACTAGAGTACAGGTTGGACTCAGCTCTATCCAGCCTTCCAGTTTTAGTTTTGATTCTCTGCACAGACTCACATGTGTTTAGCTCCCATTGGCTGACTTAGTTGCTAGGCCTATTTATTGGCCGACCTTGTTATCATTGGCTCTCCCAGTTCATGAATATCTTAACAGACCAGTAGATTCAGTTGTTTCTACTTCAGTATAGAATCAAATCCAATGTAGAGAAAAGTAAGGTTTTACATTATACATTGGAAAAATTCAATGTATAGGTACAAATTAGGTGAAACCTGGATCAATAATAGGAACTGTGAAAGGGATCTTGGAGTTTTAATGGACATCACAGTTCCTAATGTTTTCTGGACATTTATATTTGCCATGATGTAAAAAGGATATTGAGACTCTAGAAAAAGTGAAGACAAGAGCAACAAAGATGATTAGGGGACTGGAGGCTAAAACATATAGAGAACGATTGCAGGAACTGGGCATGGCTAGTTTAATGAAAAGAAGGACCAGGGGAGACATGATAGCAATGTTCCAATATCTCCGGGGTTGCCACAAAGAAGAAGTCAACCTATTCTCCAAAGCACCTGTGGATAGAACAAGAAACAATGGGTGGAAACTAAACAAGGAGAGAATTAACTTAGAACTAAGGAGAAATTTCCTGACAGTCAGAATGGTTGATCAGTGGAACAGCTTGCCTCCAGAAGTTGTGAATGCCCCAACACTGGAAGTTTTTAACCAGATGTTGGATAACTTCTGTCTGAAGTAGCAGGAGGTTGGACTAGAAGACCTCCAAGGTCCTTTCCAACTCTGTTGTTATTATTACAAGGCAGTTAGAAAATGTTTCATATTTTAAAATATCTGTAGAAGCCACAATACATATCTCTTTAGAGGAAAATCTTCCCACCTTGTAGACAGTATTTCCAGAAATCCAGAATAACTATAAACAACTTCTACATCTAATATCCACGTGCTCTAGTTCAGGAAACTGACTCAAACTGTAGGGTTTTCTGCCTAAGCGGGGGGTTGGATTAGAAGATCCCTTCCAACTTTGTTTTTGTTTTTGTTTATTCATTCATTCATTCATTCATTTATTCATTTATTCATTTATTCATTTATTCATTTATTCATTCATTCATTCATTCATTCATTCATTCATTCATTCATTTGACTTCTATGCTGCCCAATCCCGAAGGATTTTGTTGTTGTTGTTGTTGTTGTTGTTGTTGTTGTTGTTATTCATTCATTCATTCATTCATTCATTCATTCATTTATTATCATCAAACAATACCACCAGCATATGCTGAGGAGCAGTCTCACCCCAATGGGATTAACCCACACCACTTGCACCAATACAAGAGGATCTAGTTTGCTAAGGAATTCTGTTGGGCAGAACCAGCAATGAATTGTTGGTATGCTCAGGTTGTTTCAATGTTTGCATTGGATTTGGAAGATATCTTGAGAAAGCCAAGATTAAACGCATATTTGAAACAAGCAAAAATGCTTCTGACTGAGATTTGCCCAAATGCAAGCATCTGTGTTAAATTTGCTTGCCCAAAGGGATGAAAACTCATTAAAATAAGACACCAACCAGCACTCTTTGTGTTAACCTTAGGAAGATGAATCTTGGACTACTTCTCTAATGTGTGACCTTTTCTTTCTTTTTTTCTGGTCTTCTTATTTTTGTTTTTGATTTGTGTGTGACTGATAGTTTCAGGAATCTTTTTCAAATCCTTATCCTGTCTTGCCTCTTAATGACCTTCTTTTCTAAAAGAAGATTGATAGGTGAAAACAGTTATTGAGAGTGGATGCTCAGGTCAGCATCCTGTAATGGAATTTAGTGCACCACAGTAGCTGGGAAGATTAAGAGTCAGTGTCCTTCATTCTCCTTAATAGCGGTTAACATCTGTTGCCCACCAAGCTACTGCATTTTTAGGAGTACAGTGGTACCTCTACTTATAAACTTAATTTGTTCTGTTATCAGGTTCTTAAGTAGAAAAGTTTGTAAAAAGAAGCAATTTTCCCCATAGGAATCAATGTAAGAGCAAACAATGCGTGCAATTGGGGAAACCCAAATAAGGGTTTTTAATTGTTTTAGTATTAGTTTTAGTATTGGATTTACATGATGTTTTATATTATTGTTGTTAGCCACCCCGAGTCTACGGAGAGGGGCGGCATACAAATCCAATAAAAAAATAAATAAAATAAACCACAGGGAGGGTGGAGGCCCTGTTTCCTCCCAGGAGATTCCTAGAGAGGCCCCACGGAGGCGCCTCCCCGCATTTTCTGGCCCTGTTTCCACCCAGGAGATTCCTAGAGAGGCCCCACAGAGGCTTCTCCCTGCCTTTTCCGGTTACACTTTCAGAGGCTCAGGTTTGTAAGTTTGAAAATGGTTCTTGAGAAGAGGCAAAAAAATTATGAACATCCAGTTCTTATCTAGAAAGGTTCGTAAGTAGAGGCCTTCTTAGGTAGAGATACCATTGTATAAGACACACACTTAGTTTTGGGGGAGGAAAATAAGAGAAATAAAATCTGCCTCTGCCTACCAGCATCCATGACTAGCATTTGAGAGGAAAGCTCAATTTCGGAGGTGCTGCCTTTGCAGACTCCAAAAGCTCCATTTTTGGGGCGATGGTCTGTGGCAATCCCTGAAGCCTGCAACGGGTATAAAACAGGGCATACAGAGGCCAAAGGGTTTGCTGGGCTACATTTAGTGTATAAGACACACCCAAATTTTTACCCTCTTTTTGGGAGAGGAAAGGTACGTCTTATACTCCGAAAAATACAGTATCTAGTTCATTTTTTCAGGAGCTCTTTTCTCTCTATTTACTTGAGCAATTCAAGCAGTGATGGGCTGCTACCCCCACAGGAGGGGGGCAGCACAGTGGGGGAGTAGGTTTATGCACTATTTATTGAATACTTAATAGTTTTTTTTATTGTCCTTCCTTCTCTAGTACCTTAGTATGATCCTTAATTACTTTTAAAATAGGAAATAATTAAATAGTACCTGTGCCCATAAGGCATAGGGGAAAAACTTATATAGGTGTGTGGTGGGTGAGCTGGGTGTGCCAAGCCGAAGGGGTGGAAAAAGTGGCCATTTAAAAAAAATAAAAAAGACAAAGTGGCAAATGGGCGAGCGGGCAATTGGGTGGACATGGGGGCACAAGGGTATGAGGGTCTGGGGCCCAGACCAGTTCGGGGGCATGACCAGGCAGCCATCACTACTAGTGAGCTGAACTACTGGTGGTAGCCCCTACCAGTCCACACGATCTGGTCCCAAATGGGAGTACAGTGATACCTTGTCTTACAAACCTAACTGGTTCCGGGATGAGGTTCTTAAGGTGAAAACTTTGTAAGACGAAACAATGTTTCCCATAGGAATCAGTGGAAAAGTAATTAATGCGTGCAAGCCCAAAATTCACCCCTTTTGCCAGCCGAAGCGCCCATTTTTGTGCTGCTGGGATTCCCCTGAAGTTCCTCTCCATAGGAAACCCCACCTCCAGACTTCTGTGTTTTTGCGATGCTGCAGGGGAATCCCAGCAGTGCAAAAACGGGTGCTGGCAATGGAAAGTCTGGAGGTGGGGTTTCCCAGCAAAGGGAGCATCAGTGAAATCGCAGCATCGCAAAAACACCAAAGTCCTCGAAACCCCACCTCTGGACCTCTGTGTTTTTGCGATGCTGCAATTTCACTGAGGGTCCCCTCGCTGGGAAACCCCACCTTCAGACTTCTGTTGCCAGCGAAGCACCTGTTTTTACACTGCTGGGATTCTCCTGCAGCATCACAAAAACACGGAAATCCAGAGGTGGGGTTTCCCATGGAGGGGAGCCTCAGGGGAATCCCAGCAGTGCAAAAACAGGTGCTTCGCTGGCAACGGAAGTCCAGAGGCAGGGCATCCCAGCGGCAGCGGTGGGTTTGTAAGGTGAAAATAGTTTGTAAGAAGAGGCAAAAAAATCTTAAACCCCAGGTTTGTATCTCAAAAAGTTTGTATGACGAGGCATTTGTAAGACAAGGTATCACTGTATTTCCGTTTGGGACCAGATTAAACTCCTGGTTTAATCTCATTGTAGCGGTTCTGTGTGAAACAAGGCTGAGAATAAGAAGTTTGCAACTAAATCAGACTCTTTCCTTTCCTTTTTCTTTTACAAAAGCATTAAACAAGGTTATTCAAAAGTTGAACATAATACAGACATCCTCTTTGTCCCAGTTTCTGTCTTTTGTTTTCATAATGCAACCTTCAAGATTTCATCTTTTCTATAGTCCTCACACTTCAAGCCACTTGTTTTTATTGTCCTTTTATATTAATGTATGAGCAGAGTAATCCTTGTTTACCAAGGTTGTGCACACATAGAAGCGTTTATATTGAGATCAGTGAATATTGTGAATAGGCACTCAGCTGTACACAGATACAACAACTTGAATTAAAGTTTACTTTAAGAAATAACATAGATAAACAGTCTAAAGTCATATACATAATAAGTCAGAATAACAATCCAAATATTGTCAAGTACATGGCATTGGACCAGATTACTTACCAATTACTTACCAAGTAAATGGCATCAGACCAGATTACTTAAGGGGCCACCTTCTGCCATATGAGCCCCAGCGAACACTGGCCAGGTCCTGCAGAGTTGGCCTTCTCCAGGTCCTGTCAAATAGGCAATGTCACTTGGCAGGGCCTACGGGAAGAGCCTTCTTTGAGCCCAGCCCTCTGGAACCAGGTCCCCCCAGAGATTCATACTGCCCCCAACCTCCTCACCTTCTGGAAGAAATTGAAGACCCATTTATGACAACAGGCCTGGGGCTGCTAGATATTAGCCCCTGACCAATGAATGGAATGATGCTTAATTGTATGAATGAGATTGATTTTTAACAAATCTGAGTTTTAGACTAGTTAATTTAAATGAATATTGGATTTACGATAGTGTTACTGTCTCTTTATATATTGTAAGTCACCATGAATCTTCGGAGAGGGGTGGCATATAAATCCTAATGATGATGATGATGAAGAAGAAGAAGTAGTAGTAGTAGTAGTAGTAGTAGTAGTAGTAGAAGAAGAGAGTCTTTCTTACCAGTTGTCTTTGTCATAATCAGTAAACAAAGATATCAAGCCTAAATATGTTTTAGCTATAGTACATAACTACAATACAGAGAGATAGCAGAGAAAATTCAGAGCAAACCTAACAGTGATTAGCCATTAACAGTGAGACAAAGAGAAACAAGTTTTTTCACAGCTGCTAGGTAAGTACTTAATGACTGCTTAAGGGAAATTGTACAGACTACTCGGTTGTTTTGGGACGAGTGCTCTTTGCAATACAAAAAGAGTGCTTAGTTTATTTTGACTTTTGTGATAAAGAACTTTGTTTTGAATTTTCAAACATGTGTGTGTCTGCAATTTGTACCCTTGAATTTTCGGGAGGCTCCTACCAGAAAGCCCGGCAGAACAGTTTTTGGCACAGGAATATCAGATCCTGCCTGAGTTTGCTGCAACCAGTTTATTTCAGTAAAAGTTCATTTGTTTCAACTAACTGGAGTCACGAATCCTACGTTCCTGAGAGAACAAACTGGGGCAGGCTTTGATTCAAGTGGCTTAAAATTGGGTTGTGAAATCCCACAATTCCTAATCGCAGAAATTCAATTTCCCAAACAATGAACAGTGAGACTGACAAAACACATTTGTGAGTGTGCCCACACAGAGACACACACTCTTGCACCAAGTACCAATCCATTAACCAACCCTCCCCAAAATATAAATCAGTGCTGTCACTTACAAAGATGTTTATTCTTCCAATAAAGCTTTTTTTTTTAAATGTCCCAGTCGAACTGTATTAAATGTGGAATAAATAAATCTCAAGGCAAGAAATTAAATTACACCGAGTTAAGACTTGCATCTTGTAATTAAAAGGAAGCTGGATTCATGAAAGTCCTAAATATAAATTAACATGTCTGTTTCCATTTTACGCTTTCTTTTTTTTTGAGATGGGAAGAAATATGCAAATGTTTGAGAAACAGTGAGAACTTGTTTACTTGTCATGGCGCCTCATTTTTTTAAAAAAGAAAATATTAAAAACGCATGCCATTTAGCAGAGAATCTTGAGTTTGAAAATTGAGTTCGGATGAGGGTGAGAATCCTGAAATGTTTTTCACATTCTAGTGTGGCTGGAACTGTGAATCAGGTTTTGCAAAAGTAGATGTGAGACTAAATAGATTGGCACAGACTTGGGGAAAGCCTATTGTCAGGCCGAAGTTACAGATTTTGGCCTGCCACAAGTAGAAAAGTACTGTGGGAATCAGGGAGGGGTGGTTGCATGTGGGGGAAAGATACTAGCCACAGCAAATTCTTTCCAGTGATTCAAGGTCATCCTTTGTTCAGCACCAGCCGGAAGTACAGGGGAGAATCGAGGACGTTGAGAGAACTGAAGTGGTCCATGTGATAAACTTGTGGGTGTGGGGATGAGGGGTGAATCTGAACCTGGGTGGAGAACTGTAGGGGCAGTTAGTATCAGGTTGACTACAGTTTGTAACCAACATGACTCTCAATAAATTGGAACTTAGAAGAAGAAGGCCAAGGTTAGGACACTGATGGTATTTGGAATGCCGACACAAAGAATGCCAGCAATGATACCTCTATGATAACAATTGCATGTATTGTGCAATTTTCTTTAAGCAGTCAGGGTTGTGTGACTTCAAAGAGTAAATCAAACTTCTGTGAAATCAAACTGTCCACTTAGGAAGCAACACTGATTGACCATCAATTTCACATGCTGTTGTGCACATTCAGCTTTGTACAGAACAAAGTATTCAATGAGAATATTTCATTCATTCAGATCTAGGATGTGTTATTTGAGTGTTCCCTTTATTATTTTTTGAGCAGTATATTAGCCCATGTAGTCTTTGTATGGAGTTGTTGCAAATTCATTTGAAAGGATTATCATATTAATAGCTTGGGTGACTAAAGTTATCAGAGAGGAGGAGAAAGAGCAAACTGAAAAAAAGGAATATTAAAAACTCATTCTGCCAATGTAATAGAAAAGGGTTAGAATAGAATAGAATAGAATAGAATAGAATTTTATTGGCCAAGTGTGATTGGACACACAAGGAATTTGTCTTGGTGTTCTTGCCTTTTGTTGGAAGAAAAAATCTTGAATGTTCAGAAACATGATCAAAACCATTTCTAAATTGAAATAATAATAATAATAATAATAATAATAATAATAATAATAATAATAATTAATTGGATTTGTATGTCGCCCCTCTCCGCAGACTCGGGGCGGCTAACAACAATGATAAAAAACAACGTGTAACAATCCAATTTAATAAAACAACTAAAAACCCTTATTATAAAAACCAAACATACACACAAACATACCATACATAACTTGTAATGGCCTAGGGGAAGGAATATCCTAACTCCCCCATGCCTGGCGACAAAGGTGGGTCTTGAGTAATTTGCGAACGACAAGGAGGGTGGGGGCCGTTCTAATCTCTGGGTGGTGACTTATTTCTAAGTCACCACCACTGCTACCAGTCCACAGAACTGGGAGCAACCCACCACCGGGTTAATGCTATGGGAGTTTGGGGATTTGAAATTTCTCTCTTGCACAGGGGAAATAAGTTCAAATGAACCAGGCAGCTTTGGCAAGGCTCATTGTTGTGTTCTTTAATAACGTTTGCTTCTACTTTCTCCCTGTCTCCTTTTTCCTCGCCACCTCCTGTCTTTTTTCCCCAGTGCAAATTATAGAGACATTTATGTAAACATGTGTAGAGGCCCAAGGACAGTACTTTGAAGAATTTTAAGTGTTTGTGCAAATCTGTTCAATAAATTACTTTTTTAAAAAAATTGGATTACTTTTGGAATGCACCCCGTATAGGATAGAGCAGTGTTTCCCAACCTTGGCAACTTGAAGATATCTGGACTTCAACTCCCAGAATTCCCCAGCCAGCGAATGCTGGCTGGGGAATTCTGGGAGTTGAAGTCCAGATATCTTCAAGTTGCCAAGATTGGGAAACACTGGTATAGAGTATAAGAAGCACTTCCCCCTCCGCCCCAAAAGTGGATTAAAATGTCGGTGCATCTTATAGGCTGAATATAGCCCTGTTATTGGCCTCCCAAACTCTCCGCGAATCATGTTTTTGCCCTTCCCAGCCCCCAGAAGCAATTTGCAGGCCAAAAATGGGTGTATCTTTGGCAAAAAGTAGGTATGCTTTTGGGCAACAATGGGCACATTTTTGGCAAAAACTGGACATGCAGAGCACTGCAAAGTGCTTCTGGGGGCCGGGGAAAGTGAAAATACAAGGCACAGAGGCCAAAACCTATATTTTTCTTGTGTTTCTCCTGTAAATCCAGGTGTGTCTTATCATCTGGTGTGTCTTATAGTTTGAAAAATATGGTAATTTTTGCAAATCATTTTTGAGTGAAGGTTTTTCCTCTTCTGAAATGAGGAACAAGACTGAATGTGGGATGATATGCAAGGCAGGCTAGGAAACAGAGCCATGGTCTGTAATTACAATAGCTTGAGATGAAAATTGCATATATGGCTTCCATTCTGCATGCATTACCCTGTTGTGAATTCTTACCATTCATCTCCAAAAACATGGTAGAATTTACCTGTGTGAACAAGAAATGTGTTTCCCGAGGATTTGAAGGGATCAGTGAAATACTCGATGCCCTGATACTTTCAGAATAAAAAGATATTTTCTTATTAAGAAGGACTTTAGAGTGTGGGTCATTTCAGCATGGAACAAAGGCAGGTAAGGAGAGGCATGCAAAATCCCCAGAAAAATATGGAAATAATGGAAAGAGATAAGAATTCTCTTTCTCTCACAATGCTGGAAGTTGGGCTCATCCATTAAACCTAAGTACAGGGAGTTTTATATTCATAAGCAGATCAAACCAGACCAAGGAGATAGAATTAAACATACAGCTGCTGTCCTACAAGAGATAAAAGGAAAGATGCAGTACTAGAAAAGACTTTAAAACCTTCATAATAATAAATTTGAAGGGCAGAAATGGGTCCTAATCCAGCCTCTAGTTAAATATTTTCAGGGTAGAGCAGATTTATAAAACTCATCATCTGATGCCTAATCTATTTTCCCATTCCATTAGTCCCTTCCTCAGCTTCTAAGATCTGCCCTTAACTACAAACATGAATGCAGGGATAGTAAAAGTTAAATAATTAATACAGTTTCTAATGGGATTCCATACTGTCCTACCGTCAGTGGCAAATACCAGTTTTTTTCCACCTCGGTGTGTGACATTGTTATTAAAACTTAACCCTGAGAATTTTTTCCCCTTTGTTTCCGTATTCTTATCTCTCTCTCTCTTTTTAATTTTTTTTAATTTAAAATGAAACAGACATATAAAAACAAACATTTAAATATGTTAAAGGGTTAAATAAGGTCCAGGAGGGAAGTGTTTTTAATAGGAAAATGAACACAAGAACAAGGGGACACAATCTGAAGTTAGTTGGGGGAAAGATCAAAAGCAACATGAGAAAATATTATTTTACTGAAAGAGTAGTAGATCCTTGGAACAAACTTCCTGTAGACGTGGTAGATAAATCCACAGTAACTGAATTTGAACATGCCTGGGATAAACATATATCCATCCTAAGATAAAATACACAAAATAGTATAAGGGCAGACTAGATAGACCATGAGGTCTTTTTCTGCCGTCAGACTTCTATGTTTCTAAGCAAACATAAAAGAAAAATACACATATCCAGGATGGTTTACATCCTGATTTTCGTCAGAAGCACATACGGAGTGGTATATGTTTTTACATCAAATTGAAAATATTTTAGTCTACGTTCACTGTAAATACTGTACATTTTATGAAAGAAAAAATAAAAAAAATAAAAGAAACATTTTAGAGAAGGAAAACTTGAAAGAGAATAGAAAAAAAGACTTCAAAAAAGTGAGAGAATCTAGTTTCCAATTTTGAAGAAAGAGATAAACATATTGATTATTAATCTTGCATTCTATTTCACCTATTTGATTTTCTTCTTTGTTTAAAACCAATTATAGAATTTATCCCAAACTCTATAATAATCCGTTTCTTCTTTCCCATCTTATCAATCCCAGCGACCAATTAGGTCCCACAGAGTTGGCCTTCTCCGGGTCCCGTCAACTAAACAATGTTGTTTGGCGGGACCCAGGGGAAGAGCCTTCTCTGTGGCGGCCCCGGCTCTCTGGAACCAACTCCCCCCAGAGATTAGAATAGCCCCCACCCTTCTTGCCTTTCGTAAGCTTCTTAAAACCCACCTTTGTTGTCAGGCATGGGGGAATTAAGATATTCTTTCCCCCTAGGCTTCCACAATTTATGTATGGTACATTTGTATGAATGATTGGTTTTAACCCTTGTATTCTGTTCGAAAAAAGTTCCTAGTGATATGTTCGGGTCACATACGACCCGGACCGAAAACACTTCATTTGAAGTGCTTATGTTTGGTCAATTTGAAAACTTTTTTCACTTGGAAAGTAGTCTGAACATTTCTGCACACAATGATATGAAAATTGAAATGAAAAAATTAATCCTTATTGGTTTATTTTGTACATAAATGTGCCGCCCCCCCCGTTTTTGTGATTTTTTTTCAATTTATGGATAGTTTTGCTTGCAAAATGCATTCTATTTTACTAAAGTTGGTGTGGGATTGGTAGCTTGAACATTACTGCACACAATGATATGAAAATTGAACTGAAAAAATTAATCCTTATTGGTTTATTTTGCACATAAATGTGCCTCCCCCCCATTTTTGTGAAATAGTCTTTACTTTATGGATAGTTTTGCTAGCAGAATGCATTCTATTTTGCTAAAGTTGGTGTGGGATTTGTAGCTTGAACATTTCTGAACATAATGATATGAAAATTGAACTGGAAAAATTGATGCATATTGGTTTATTTTGCATATAAATTTATTTCAATTTATATAAAAATTATGCTGTTAATTTCAAACTTACATACTTTTTTTTAGTAAAATGGATTTCTTTCATAAAATTAGTTATCTGGCTACAATGTGGTTGATTTTCAAAAGGATATTCCAAATATTTATAGACAAATATGTATAAACAGTGACAATAATGGCACACAGCAAGGCCGGGGGGGGTGGCCCTTTTGTGGCAAAAATAAACCAATAAGAACCATTTTTTTCAGTTCATTTATATTTTTCTCATGTTCAGAAATGTTCAATTTAGTATATCAAACCTTTTGGGGGAAAATTCCTTAGGGATTTGTAGCCTTAAAAAATATAAATTGACACGAAATTCAGAAAGGATGGGGGGAGGGGCTTTTTGATCAAAATAAAAATATAAGTCTCAATTTTTCCAGTTCAATTTTCATATCATTATGTTCATAAATGTTCAAACTAGTTTTCCAGTTGAAAAGTTTTCAAAAAGATTAAATTCAAGTACCTAAAAAAAATATTTTTGGTCCTGTCATATACGAACAGAAACAGATTTGAAGTTATGATTTTTTTTTGCCCAGAAAACAATTAGCCACCACCCCAAAAATATTTTTGAT
Source organism: Erythrolamprus reginae (assembly GCF_031021105.1). Taxonomy (NCBI): domain Eukaryota; kingdom Metazoa; phylum Chordata; class Lepidosauria; order Squamata; family Dipsadidae; genus Erythrolamprus; species Erythrolamprus reginae. The sequence continues at coordinate 341,167,474 of NC_091951.1, read as the reverse complement.
GACCAGCATTGTTAAATTGAGTAAATGAATGCCTAAGATTTTAAAGAATATTTCGTATTTGGAGCATAAAAAAATAAAAAGTGAAAATGATTGCAAGCAGCCGAGGGGGGGGGGAGGCCTTATTTCTGATGTTAAAAAACCAGTAAGAATCATTTTTTTCAGTTCCTTTATATTTTTCTTATATTCAGAAATGTTCAAGCTACCAATCCCACACCAACTCCAGTAAAATAGAATGGATTTTGCAAGCAAAACTATCCATAAATTGAAAAAAAATCACAAAAACGGGGGGGGGGCGGCACATTTATGTGCAAAATAAACCAATAAGGATTAATTTTTTCATTTCAATTTTCATATCATTGTGTGCAGAAATGTTCAGACTACTTTCCAAGTGAAAAAAGTTTTCAAATTGACCAAACATAAGCACTTCAAATGAAGTGTTTTCGGTCCGGGTCGTATGTGACCCGAACATAACATTAGGAACTTTTTTTGCTCAGCAAAAACTAAGCCCCCCACCCCCCAAAAAAAATTCTCATAGAGAGAACCCCTGAAATGATGAAAAGTCATGAAATTTCAAGTTTCAGATATGCAGGGAAAATTTTTTACAGGGACTCAAACTTGGCTTCGGGTCACATACGACCCGAACAGAACAGCACAGAACAGGGTTTTTAGCTTCTTTAGTATTGGATTGTCGCACATTGTTTTTACCACTGTTGTTAGCCGCCCCGAGTCTACGGAGAGGGGCAGCATACAAATCCAATAAAATGAAATGAAATGAAATGAAATTTTGGCACATTCCAAAATTTTCTTATCTCAAAGGTGGCCCTGCAGAAACAGTGATAGGTGAACCGAAGCTTTTATCTATCCTGATAACTATTGAGTTGTGTTACTCCTTTCCCCTCCGTAGTTGGAGATGTTTCCTTTCTTGGCTATGTTCTCCCATTTAATTGAAGATTTTCCAGAAGGAGGATCTTGATTATGTTTGGAAATCACTGTCTGAATGGATGAGGCACTGAAATCTTGTCGCGGCTGAAATGATTGAAGAAACATTGTTTGTGATGCAAACGGATGTAAATATGTTTGTGCTGTGCCCAGGCAGATAAGAACATTTGAGTTATGAGCTGTCAGTTCTTTTGCTGTTTTGGAAGGAAAATGAAATATCTGGTTACTGTACCTAGACATGGATTGTCCTTATTTTGTTGAACTGGGGGAACATGACATTACATCATTCCCGCATAATCTGAAATATATTAGTGGAATGGTTCAGAGGTTAGGAAGACTATTTTTTATGCAAAAGATGAATTTGCCATCCATACCCCAAGCTTTATGGATTTCTTCACATCAGCAGTGATGGGCTACTATGGGTATGGTCAAGTACGCAGAACCGGTAGAAAAAAAATTGATTTTTTTTTCTTTTCCCCCCCTTTTGGGCTCTGGATATGTTTTTCCTATTGCAGTAAAGGAGGTTGAATGTGTATAATTTTAGGAGAGCTGTGCGTGCATATGTGTGTGTACATACACATTCAGTTTATATAGTAAATAATGTATATTTTTTGTGCCTGTGTGTAATATGTATGTACACATATGGCATATATGCATAGATTTAAATAGTATATTTTGGGTGTTCAGTAATAGTAAATAGATAGGGAAATTCTCTTTGAGGCGAGGAGAGGCCAGGCACCCTAACCCTAACCCAAACCCTAGACGTTGTTCTGTCAGGCTCTCTGGTAGACTCCACCCGAAAATTCACAGGTACAAATTTCAAACACACACACGTTTGAAAATTCAAAACAATGTTCTTTATAATGAGAATTCACTTAAACTAAGCCCTCTTTTGGTATAGCAAAGAGCACTCATCTCCAAACAAACTGGTAATTTGTACAAGTCCCTTATCAGTTCTGTCATACTTAGCTTGCAGCTGTGAGGCAATTCACAGTCCTTCTTTCACAGAGTGAAACACACTTTGCTCTGGTTTAGTTTCAAAGCAGGGGAAAATCAGCACACAAAAGGTCAAACTCAGCAAAGCAGTCACGAAATACAATGATCAGATAATCCTCCACAACGGCCAAACCCACAGGCTGCTATTTATAGCAGCCTCACTAATTACCACAGCCCCACCCAACCACAGGTGGCCTCATTTTCTTTGATAATAATCTCTCAGTTGTTGTTGCCTATGCATCGCTCTCCGCAGGCATGGCTGTATCATTAACTCTTGTTCTGAATCCAAGGAGGAGCTAGATAATTGTTCTCCTTCTGAGCTGTCTGCCACACTCTCCTCCTCCCTGTCACTCATGTCTTCTTGGTCAGAGGAGCCTTTATCAGCAGATTCCACCGGGGGCAAAACAGGCCTGCGGCATGTGGATGTCTCCCCCACATCCATAGTCCTTGGGGCAGGAGCTGGGCCAGAGCTAACCACAACAGACGTGAGTGACATCAAGTTGGCCACCTTTAAGCCAGGCACATAACCCTTAAGCCAACCTGGTCAGATGATCGTCAAGCCACTCCCACCTGGTCACATGGCCGGCAAGCCACACCCACAATATAACTCATGGCCGCAGTGTGGTAGTAAAATATTTGCCGCCCTTCACTGCACATCAGTGATGGTTGAGTTAAAAATGCATAACCTACTGTATACTGTATTGTTTGAATGTATGTTGAGGGGGGGGGGAAATTGCCCCCCCCAAAAAAAAATTCATAACCTACCTAGCTGTCTTCTTCCAGGATAGAGGTGGATGAACACCTGTTCCCTTTGCTTTACAATATATTGGCTCTATTGGAGAATGGGAGTTACATATAACATCTGTTATACAGAATGTTATTCTCTTCCAGTCGACAACAATGCAAAATACATTTCGGGAGAATCAAAAGACTGTTTTGACGATAAGCATTTTCAAACAGTAAATTGCGACACATGGGCGTTCTTCCCTTCTGCTGTCTTTTCAAGGATTACATGGGATTCGTGGCAACGTCAGGTAGCTACTTAAGCCTCAGAAGTTTCTGGCAGAAGTGTTTGTATTTCCTGCCAAAGTAGATAACAAAAAAGTCAGAGAGGTTTTCAGGATTATAGGCATGAAGAAAATGCAAGTTGTGCCATGTTCTGCATGTGAAAACATGATGGTCTTCCTGCTCTCTCATATGTAATATTGGGTACTGCTCTGTGATGAACACACAAAAATCACAGCAGTCACATTCCTATACGATAAGGTCCCACAGTGTTGGCCTTCTCCGGGTCCTGTCAACTAAACAATGTCGTCTGGCGGGGCCCAGGGGAAGAGCCTTCTCTGTGGTGGCCCCAGCCTCTGGAATCAACTCCCCCCAGAGATTAGAACTGCCCCCACCCTCCTTGTCTTTCATAAATTGCTTAAGACCTACCTATATTGCCAGGCATGGGGGAATTGAGATAACCCCCCGCCCCCCAGGCTTATATAGTTTATGTATGGTATGCCTGTGTTGTATGGTTTTAATGATGGGTTTTAGATGTTTTTTAAATATTAGATTTGTTATAATGTTACTATTGTTGTTGTGAACCACTCCGAGCACCTAGGACTGTGTAATGTAGCGGCGAATATGTGTGCCGATCCCAGTAAAGCAGCCTTTTGCAATTGACAGATGGAGATTTTGTCAGTTCCGATGGTTTTCAAATGTCTGCTGAGATCCTTTGGCGCTGTGCCCAGCGTGCCAAGTACCACTGGGACCACTTTCACGGGCTTATGCCAGAGTCGTTGCAGCTCGATTTTTAGATCTTCGTATTTCACTAATTTCTCTAGCTGCTTCTCCTCAATTCTGCTGTCTCCTGGGATTGTGATGTCGATGATCCATACTTTCTTTTTCTCCACAATCAGGATGTCTGGTGTGTTATACTTCAGAATTTGGTCAGTCTGAAGTCGGAAGCCCCACAGTAGTTTTGCTTGCTCATTTTTTACCACCTTTTCCGGCTTATGATCCCACCAGTTCTTTGCCATTGGTAAATGGTAGTTCCGGCACAAGTTCCAGTGGATTATTATTATTTATTTATTTATTATTATTATTATTATTATTATTATTATTATTATCATTATTATTATTATTATGTCAATACAACACAGCAAACAAGATCACTATGCTGGATTTCGTATTTCATCACCAGTCGGACGCTTCCCAAGCACCTAGGGCTGCGTGATGTAGCAGCGAATTATGTTTGCCGATCCCAGTAAAGCGGCCTTTTGCAATTGACAGATGGAGATTTTGTCAATTCTGATGGTTTATTATTATTATTATTATTATTATTATTATTATTATTATTATTATTATTATTCCCTTCTGTTGTGAGCCTCCCCGAGGGGTGGTATACAAATCTAATAAACTATATCTATAACCGTGACCCACTAAGGGAATGGACAAGCTGATAAATTCCAGATGTGGACAAAAATATTGGTTCATTCTCATTTTAATAAAAGCTAGCCAAATGCATCACTTTTTCATTAGTAGATAAAGTAATAGATAGCTGTTTCCAGTTTTCTTTTTTCTTTTTGCCATTATAATTTTGTTAAATAATTGATCCTCTCATTTTCATATGCAGAATTTCAAATGATTCCCTCCTGAGTTTAGAAAGCTTATAAAGACTGTGGAAAGATTGGGTTGCTCTTACATACAGCTGGGTTCTCTTGCTTAGAATATTTATACTCCTGGTCTAGATCTACTTGCATTGTGATTCATGATGTCTTGTCTTGATGGATGTTGTTCTGTTTATCTTGTCTGTTGTTAACTCGACTCACAGATTTGGAGAGTTGTATGTCACTCAGAGTGGCTTTGATTGAAGTGGTTTAGAAGCCTTCTAAATAAATGCATAAATAAAATAATTTCACAAAAAAAAGTGACAATAACGTAATGTAGATGTTATGGGAGGGGTACTTAATGCTACCTTTGGATATCTACTTTAAGTTTCTCGCCCCCCTTTCTTGCATAATTCTTTTATTAAACATATTAATGGAACTTTGCTATAGTGTACAGCAACACTCTAGTACAATGTGGTACTTTTAGTCCACAAAAACACCCATTTTTTCCGATTACTGGTATCCCAAACTATATTAATCATTTTGTGATTGTTCTACCACATGTTTTCTCAGCATTTCAAATGCGCCTCAAATATGTCCTAAAATGACTAACTAACCCCTAATATTGGGAAAAACTGAAACAAAAGGGCTATGTTGTGTTCTGCCGGGCTCTCTGATAGGAGCCTCCCGAAAATTCAAGGGTACAAATTTCAGACACACACATGTTTGAAAATTCAAAACAATGTTCTTTATCACAAAATTCAAAATAAACTAAGCACTCCTTTTGTATTGCAAAGAGCACTCATCCCAAAACAACCGGGTAGTCTGTACAATTTCCCTTAAGCAGTCATTAAGTGCTTAGCTAACAGCTGTGAAGAAACTTCACACCCCTTCTTCTTCCAGTGAAGTGAGACACACACACACACGTTGCTCTGTTTTGTTTTCAAAGGCATGAAAAAGCAACAAAGTCCAGAAAACACAAGATTCCTGACGAACTGCGATCAGATATTCTTCCACAACGGCCAAACCCACATGCTGCTATTTATAGCAGTAGCCCTAATTACTGGACCCCACCCAAACACAGGTGGCCTCACTTATTTCCTGTAATTTTTTCTTATTTGGTCTCTTCTACGCATAATTCTGCGCTTGCGTGGATCCAAAATGTCTTCATCTGAATCAATGGAAGATAAGGGAGATTGACTGCCTGGGCTGTATGCCAAGCCCCCCTCTGTCGAGTCACTCCCACCTTCTTCTTCGTCCGAGGAAACTAAACTAAACCGAGGAAATTGAGGAAACTCAATTCCAATTCTTGAGATAGGTACTATTCTAGGTAAATAGTATCTCTCATATTGAAATGAGAATTGCTTCAAAGGATGTCTTTGAGAATTTGTATGCCTGCAGCTGAATAGTTTGGATATATAAATGCTGGAATAAGTGTGAAAAGTATAACAGTGCATCATTTTGGTGTAGTGGTTGAGAGGCTGATTTAGAATAGAATATAGACTTACATACTGCTACATAGTGCTTTAGAAACCAGGAGACTAAATTTTCTAGTGCCACCTTAGGCATGAAAGGCAGCTGGGTGACTCTGAGCCAGTTAACAGGAGACTGTGAGTCTAATCCTATTTTAGGCATGAAAGCCAGTTAGGTAAATTTGGGCCAATCACTCTCTTTCAGTTCACCCTATCTTGTAGGGTTGTTGCTGTGGGGAATATAGGAAGAAGAAATATTTTATATGTTTGCTTCCTTTATTCCACCTTGATTACCTATAAAGTAATCAAGATGGAATAAAAATAATAATAAATAAACAAATTATCAAGTCATAAGGTCTGGAGGTTGCAAACATTTGAACGACCACTAGAAGACAGCAGAGATCCAGAAAATGCCAATACCCAGTTGCCATCTAGTGGACATCTGAATTTGTACAGTCTACAAAATAGGCTGAATGGGGATTTAAGCCTGAGATTCTCCCACTCATCAATTTCAAATGTCTCTGGGATTGTTTCCTTGCCTGGAGAAAAGAAAGACTAGGGGTGACATGATACAGGGGTGGGCTGCTGCCCAGACCGGGGGGGAACGCAGTGGGGTGGCGAAAATTGAACTCCATCCCAGAGCAGCCAATTTGCACTGAAAGATGTTGAAAGAAAATGCATAAGCCACACCCACAGTGTGGTAGTAAAACATTTGGTAGCCCTTCACTGATATGATAGCAGTATTCCAGTTCAGTGAGACCTCGTCTTACAAATGCCTCATCATACAAACTTTTTGAGATACAAACCTGGGGTTTAAGATTTTTTTGCCTCTTCTTCCAAACTATTTTCACCTTACAAACCCAAGCCGCCGCCACTGGGATGCCCCGCCTCCAGATTTCTGTTGCCATGGAAATCCGGAGGTGGGGTTTTGAGGACTTCCATGTTTTTGTGATGCTGCAATTTCGCTGAGGCTCTCCTTGTTGGGAAACCCCACCTCTGGACTTCCGTTGCCATCGAAGCACCCTTTTTTGCGCTGCTGGGATTCCCGTGCTGGGATTCCCCTGCAGCATCACAAAAACACATAAGTCTGGAGGTGGGGTTTCCCATGGAGGAGAGCCTCATGGGAATCCCAGCAGCGCAAAAACAGGCACTTCGGCTGAGTTTTGGGCTTGCATGCATTAATCGCTTTTCCATTGATTCCTATGGGAAACATTCTTTCGTCTTACAAACTTTTCACCTTACAAACCTCATCCCGGAACCAATTAAGTTCATAAGATGAGGTATCACTGTATTTGCCACAAGGAAGAAGGGATCAAATTATTTTCCAAAGCACCAAGACAAGAAACAATGGATAGAAACTAATCAAGGAGAGGAGCAACCTGGATTTAAGGAGAAATTTCCCGATAGAACAATTAACCAACAGAACAGCTTGCCTTCAGAAATTGTGGGTACTCCATAGTTGGAAGTTTTTAAAGAAGAGACTGGACAGTCACTTGTCGCCTCCTGCTTGAGCAAGATGTTTGACTAGAAGACCTCCAAGGTCCCTTCCAGCTCTATTCTATTCTGTTCTATAACTCTGTTCATCACTTGGATCTTTGACTTTTCCAATTATATATATGTTTACACTCTGAGTCCTTTCCTTTTGCTTTCTTGCTCAAGGCATCACTTATTTATATTTATTTGCATAAGAAACTTGGCCCTGTCTGGGACTAAAACTCTCAGGGTTAATTGGTTGGGTCAATTAGCTGAATTCTTGAGTTGGAGCTACACTTGACCTTCCTCTGACCCAATTTAGCAGATTGCAAAAACAGACCCCATATTTCTTGCTTACAATATAGATGTGTTTTTCGTTTGCAATATGTAAACAATCGTTCTGAATTTGAGGGATGCGACCAAGGAGTCCAAAAGACCTTGATGGTTCTCCAGGTAGAAACCCAAAAAGGAAAAATACCTAGAAGATGCATATACCTTCTTAACTCTAGGGTGCTCCAATTTAAAAAAAAAAACCAGAAAAAGAAAAATAGCTGCACTGAGGAAATTTTAAAGGGTTGCTTGGGGAAATCATAGTAAAAGGGTAATTTATGGGAAACTGCATGAAGAATTTCAAAAGAAATGTAAAGAGATCCAGCACTTATGAACTCTGTCTTAATAACTAAATAATAACATGGTAGGGATTTCTGTTGAGTTGCACACCCATATTAATAATACAGGGTTGTACAGGAAACAGTAATACAGTTGGTACAATTTGAACCAGTTTTGGTAACCACATTATTAAAAAAGAGATTCTGGAAAGAAGAGCAAGAAACCTTCTGAGAAACTTTGCAAAGAAAATTACAGGAACTTTTCCTGGGAGTCTCTGAAAATGAGACACAATTGATTAAAAGAAAAGGGGGAAATAGGAGTACAGTAAGACCTCACCTATCGCTGGTGTTACGTTCCAGACCCGGCCGCAATAGGTGAAATCCGCGATGGGGAATTTATCGACTGATAGTACTTATTTAAGTATTTATATTGTAATTGTTTGGTAAGTTTTCATTGTTTTAAGTGTTTATAAACCCTTCCCACACAGTATTTATTTTAGATACAGTATTTAAATACAGTATTTCAAGTTTCAAGTTTTATTGGATTTATATGCCGCCCCTCTCCGAATTTTAGATATTTTTTTTTTTGAAAAACCTGCCGATCGAGTTCCGCGGGCTGTTTAAATCTGCCGATCGACTTCCTCAGAAACCCGCGAACCAGCGAAGATCCGCGAATGATTTTTCTCATTAATATTTCTTGAAAACCCGCGATAAAGTGAAGCCGCAGTAGGTGAAGCGCGATATAGTGAGGGACTACTGTATATAAATAATCCACAGCTACTACAGAAGTTCAATGGTGGCACTAAATATTCTTGTCTGAGATTTTCCCCGAACAATCACTATTGATCTCATTCATTAAATCCTGAAAACAAAGTTGATGGTCCTTCTCAGAACATGTTTGCTTGGAAAAGATCCCAAATTCAATGTCTATGGAGATTCCATGCTTATCCCAAAGGTGCTTTTCCAAAAGGCAGCTGGAATTTTGTGAAACCTTAGAAAGCTATTGTCATTTCCACAGTAACTATTCCAAATAATCAAAGGATTTCTTTCTGTGGACTGATTCATAATTTGCACTATGTCATGGTTTGCTAAATCCTGGTTTGTTGGCTAAGCCATAGTGCGGTGCATTGCTGTACTAGATACATACAACCGTAGGCAGCACATAACAATCCTTCTCCCAAGTTGCCATGGAGTTACAATTATCAATGTAGCAGAAATGTATGGTAACTATATATAGTCTACTTAAATTAACCTAAATTGCATTTGTGTTCAAAATGAAAGAACATTTAGTTTTTGCCATGTTCATTTCTTCAGTGCTAAGTGACATCTTTTGCAGTGTGGGCATGCCAAAAGATTAAAAATAGCAGAAGAAGAAGAAGAAGAAGAAGAAGAAGAAGAAGAAGAAGAAGAAGAAGAAGAAGAAGAAGAAGAAGAAGAAGAAGAAGAAGAAGAAGAAGAGGAGGAGGAGGAGGAGGAGGAGGAAGAAGAGGAAGAAGAGGAAAAGGAAGAAGAAGAAGAGGAGGAGGAGGAGGAGGAGGAAGAGGAAGAAGAAGAAGAAGAAGAAGAAGAAGAAGAAGAAGAAGAAGAAGAAGAAGAAGAAGAAGAAGAAGAAGAAGAAGAGAATAAGGAAGATGGCCTTATGGAGATACAGAGAATTGTTAAATGTCTGGTTTTATGTCCTTGTATCCAGATATTGTAGGTGGAGGTTATTAAGAAGACATTAGACAACAATTTAACTGAAATGATATAGGGCAGAAATCTTCAAACTTGGCAACTTTAAGACATGTGGACTTCAACTCCCATAATTCTCCAGCCAGCTATGCTATGGTGGTTGGAGATTTCTGGGAGTTGAAGTCCATGTGTCTTAAAGTTGCCTAGTTTGAAGACCTCTGATTTGATAGTACACCCTCACAGAGTCACTGTAGGAGTGAGATGGACAATTTCTAAATTTGATTCTATGGTGGCTGGAGAATTCTGGGAGTGAAAGTCCACACGTATTAAAGTTGCCAAGTTTGAAGACCTCTGCCCTATACTATTTCAGTTAAATGGTTGTTTAATTATTTCTTAAAAACCTCCACCTACAATATATGGATACAAGGACATAAAACCAGATGCTTAACAATTCTCTGTATCTCCATAAGACCTCTGGTATAGGGTCTTCTGCTAGAGTAGGGGGTTGGACAAGAAAATCTTCAAAGTACTTTCCAACCCTGTTAATTCTGTCTTCAGCTGTTTATTTATTTTATTTATTTTTTATTTATTCTTTGTCCAATATACAATACATATGTAAGAGACTAGACATTAAGTAATATATATAACGATAGAAAGTAAAAAGAAGAGAAGTTGATGGGAGGGAGAGAATATATATGATATAAGAGATAAGGAAAGAATATATATGATATATATATATAATATATAATATATAATATATATAATATATTATGTGTATGTATGTATGTATGTATGTATGTATGTATGTATGTATGTAGATTGTTCTGAGTTCGGGTTTTGCCCTGTGTAATATTTTGCATGTCTATGCGACGTTTCGGTGAAATCACATTCACCATCATCAGGCTGAAGTTTCAAGCTTCGTGCTGTTATAAAATGGAATGTTTGCAACTGTCATTTCTTCTTAGTATATAGTGTGGGGGTGGAGATTTGGTTTGAATGTAGCAAATAGATTGGGTGATTATGTTTTAGTGATCTGATTGGTTGGTGGAATCATAATTATTAGAAGGATTGACATGGTGATTTTTATGAAGTGTTTTTTTGTTTAAGGCTGGTTTCCAAATCTCTGGTAGGCGGGACGTGTCATCTCTGTTATTTATGCAAAGGGGGCTCCTCTCAATCTCTATGGCTTCCAAAGCAATTCTTCTATATAAATTCTCTGTTTTGTGAAGTAGTTTAGTTTTTTCAAAGGAAATTTCGTGCCCTGTTTTTTTAATGTGCTGGACAAGGGAGGAAGTTTTTTATTCTTTTTTAATTGCATTTTTATGTTCTGCAATGCATGCACTTACTCTTCGATTGGTTTGTCCAATGTATGTGGCTGCACATGTTTTGCAAGGAATTTCATAGATTCCTTGGTATTCCAATTGGATTTTATCTTTTGGGCTCCTTAGGATAATAGATATTTTTTGGTTAGTGCAAAATGAAGTTTTGATGTTATGTTTGTGCAGAATTTTACTAATTTTGTCTGTGGTGCCCTTGATGTAAGGGAGGATGGTGGTACCATTGTCCTGTTCTTGATCTTGTTTTGGGGGGAGTGTCTCTTTTTTGATTAGGTTTGTGATTGTTTTCCCTTCGAATCCATTAGAAATTAATACATCTTTGAGTTTGTTCATTTCAGTTTTTAAGTGCTCATGGTCAGCTAGGCGTTTGGTTCTGGTGATGAGAGTTTTGGCCACTGAGGTGATTTGTGCGGGGTGATGGTGTGAGTGTGCATTTAGATAACGGTTGGTATGGGTTTTCTTTTGGTAGATAGTGTGTCCTAGGCTGCCATTGGGTTTTTTATAGACCAGTACATCTAGAAAGGGAAGTTGATCATTGATTTCTGTTTCCATGGTAAACTGTATTTTGGGGTGTAGGCTATTGAGATGTGTGAGGAAATTGTCTAGTTTTTCCTTACCATGTGGCCAAATTACAAAGGTATCATCAACATATCTCAGCCAAAGTTTAGGTTTGTGTTTGGATTGCTCTAATGCATTATTTTCGAAATATTCCATGTAGAGGTTGGCGATGACAGGTGAGAGGGGTGATCCCATGGGGGCTCCCTCTATCTGTTTATATCTTTGTTCGTTATAGATGAAGTATGTATTAGTCAGGCAGTGGTTGGTAAGGTCTAGGATATATTTGGGGGGCTTGTGTTTGTCCTGGATGGCTGTCAAGGCTTCTTTAATAGGTATTTGTGTGAAAAAGGACACGACATCAAAACTCACAAGTAGGTCATCGGGTTGTAGGTTTTGTTTTTTAATTATTTGTATAAAGTGGAATGAATTTTGAACATATGACGTAATAGTTTCTGTATATGGTTGAAGGTATTTGACTAAAAATTTGGCAAGGTTTTGTAGAGGAGAGCCTATAGAACTGACTATTGGCCTGAGAGGTATTCCTTCCTTGTGTATTTTTGGAAGGCCATAGAGTTTTGGACATATGGAAGATTTTTCTCTGGGGATGATTTTTTGCTGGATTTCTTCACTGATGGGAGAGGCCTTGATTTTGGATTTGGTGGTTTTTTCTAGGTAGGTGGTAGGATCTGTGCTTAGGAGTTTGTAGGCCGGGTTTTGTAGTAGGGTTGTCATTTTTTCTTTGTAGTCTGATGTATTCATCACTATTGTGGAGTTTCCTTTATCAGCTGGAAGGATGATTATATCATTGTCTTTCTTCAAATTGATAAGTGCATCTCGTTCCTCCTTTTGTATGTTGCTTCTAGGAGGTTTACTAGAGCAGAGAATATTAGTGACTTTAAGTCTGATTTTGTTGGCTGTATCTGGGTTGATTTTATTTAGAGTAGTTTCAATTCCACATATGATGTTTTCAGTTGGAATGCGTTTGGGGGTTATTGCAAAATTGAATCCTTTTGAAAGAATATTGGTTTCTGTAGTGGTGAGTATCCTGTCTGATATGTTATGTACTGTTTTGGTCATAAGTTGTTGTGGAGGGCTGGGTTTCTGCTGTATTTCTAGTTTGTGGAGTTTTTTATTATGTGTGTCTGTCTTGTATTGGGTTTCTGTTTCAGCTCTCCAGATTGATATTTGTTTGAATTTATCCCAGAGTATAGGGTGTATTTGGTTGCTGATTTAAAGGTGAAGAGAGAGTAGACTTTTGTTGATTTCATCAGGTATGAATCTTTTTTTGTAGATAGATAGATAGATAGATAGATAGATAGATAGATAGATAGATAGATAGATAGATAGGTAAATAAGGAGAGAATATATATGATATATGAGATAAGGAAAGACAATTGGACAGGGGACGATAGGCACATCAGTGCACTTATGTACGCCCCTTACTGGCCTCTTAGGAACCTGGAGAGGTCAATCGTGGATAGTCTAAGGGAGAAGTGTTGGGGGTTGGGAGTTGACACTATTGAGTCCGGTAATGAGTTCCTCGCTTCGACAACTCGATTGTTAAAGTCATATTTTTTACAGTCAAGTTTGGAGCGGTTAATATTAAGTTTGAATCTGTTGTGTGCTCTTGTGTTGTTACGGTTGAAGCTGAAGTATTCGTTGACCGGAAGGACGTTGCAGCATATGATCTTGTGGGCAATACTTAAATCGTGTTTTAGGCGCCACAGTTCTAAGCTTTCAAGACCCAGGATAGTTTTATAACATCAACAAAGTTATCTGAAAGCTGATTTAAATATATATATATATATGAGGCCAATACCCTATAAATCAGCATGGTAGGCCAAGACATAAAAGTGATTCCAACCCCACCCCCCCATGTAGCTACATGTCCAAACAGATGTTTGCTATGGGTCATTAATTTAATTACAGAACGTCTTCTAAGAAACAAGAAAGTGTCCTAACTCCACTAAAAGTTGGTCTCATTGAGTCAGTATTTCCTTAGAAGATCAAGAGATGCATAGAAGTGGGAATGGAAACATTGCCAAAAAATAGGTGGGGAGGGGGGAGATAGGAATCGTCTTCTTAGTGTCACAACAGATGTTTCTCTCCACTAAATTCTAATTAAGTTTCTGTCCCTTGAAATATGGCAAATAAGTAGAAGGCAATTCTATTGGCCACAAGGAGACATCATGGTGGGATAATAGTTTGCCTGCTGTTCTTATTGATACCCTGAAAACTTGAATCAGCCGCTGGAGAGACCATATTAGAAGAAAAAGACTTGACTTTTGAGATTCGACCAGATTGCATGGAAATTTAGGCTAAGGATGGGAATTTCAGGAAGGTGTGTGATAGCTTGGGAAAGAGGCAACCCAAGGCCATTCTTCCTCCACCCCCCACCCTGAAATAATACCTTTGGACTCTAGGCAACAATCATGTCTTGTCTTTGTTGTGAGTGGTCCACAACTGGGTCAGTTAGTGACAGATTCTGAGGAGGATGAATCGGGCCTGTCTTGGTACCCTAGGCCAGCGTTCTTGCCGGCTGAATCAGAGAGTGAGAGTGAGGGAGAGTTAGAACCAGAAGAACCTGAGGAATCTCCAGAGACTGTAGAAACCCCAATGATGATAATTCTGAGTCAGAGGAGGGGGACATGGGAGATCAGGAGCCCCTATTAGATGCCCATGTCAGAAGATAAAAAAGCAGGAATATCTTTATGGGAAGGGTTCCTAAGTGATTGGCTGACAAGTGTGTGCACAGCTCTATTTGCACAAATGACAGGCATCTGCACCCCTTGCTCACACAAATGCATCCTCCCCTGCTGCTTACACAATTGGGGATGCACACACATTGATGCTTGGCTGTCGCTTCTGTGGTCTGGTTCCAAATGGCTCTTGGCCAGGGGTGGGCAGAAGGCAGGATGGGTTGGAATGCAGTTCCACCAGTGGAAATTTATTTATTTATTGGATTTGCATGCTGACCCTCTCCGAGGACTCAGGGCGGCTCACAACATAAATGAAGCTGTGTGCCCAGCTCCAGCTGACCATCCCACGCTCCCATCCTCCTCCTCCTTCTGGGAAAGCGGCAGGGAAACCAGCACCGGCAGGAGTTGCAGGGGGCCCATTTCCTCCCCCATCTTTTCTCAACAGCTGATTGGCACCTGTTCGCCTAGCTACCCAGCCTGAGGCAGGGAGTGACCCAGGAAGGAGAGCGCGGGAAACGCAATGCAAATTGTCACCCCATAGAGCGACACTGGTGAGGTTGTAAGTTGAGGACTTAACTGTTCACTTGAATGATGATGATCGTTTGAGCCACTCCCACATGGTCACATGGCTGGTAAGCCACTCCCACCCAGACACATGACCATCAAGCCACACCCACAAAATAAGCCACACCCACAGTGTGGCAGTAAAAATTTTGCCTGCCCATTACTGCTCACAGCCTAGTGGTGGACCACGGCCCATGGGTTGGGAACCCCTCAGTTAGATCCCTTGTGGTCCCAGGCATTTCAGACACCAGACTGTGAAGCTGCCCTGCATATTCTCATTTCTCCTCCTTTATTGTAAGAAGACACTGAAATAAAGCAGCAAGTCAGTCTACAAACTCTCTCATAAAGCGGGAGAAATCTTACCTCATATTTGTTTTCAGTGCATTAATTATCAGTGCAGTGAACTACCTCAGAGGATATAAATATAATCATATTAAGTTTAATTACAGAGCATTAATTACAGGGGGACTCTTAACTGTTGGCTTGGAATTGAGCAACGTTTTTTGTTGTACTTATTTTTTTTTTTAAAGCAAAATGTTGAAGAGCAGAAGCAATTAAAGATGACTGGCCCAGAAGCTAGCAATTGGCTCTTATTTACAATATATCCGTACTTATCTACACACACACGTCTTCCAATGGAATATCGTACGATATTAAACTGTAATTAATTCATAGCATTTACGTACAAAGTTAGCAGCACCCACCCCTCTCCTAGAAGAATGAAATATTTTGAGAAATATTAAAAAGGCAGAATATTATATGTCCCTAAAGAAGAAATATGCTCTTGGCCACAAAAGGTATAGTATATGTGTGTTGGAGGGAGCTGCCCTTTGGTGAAGAACCACTGTTGTGATGGATTGTGATTGTTGCTTCTCCGTACTGAAGGAGCGGGTCCAGCAGTCACATGGGTTGCTCATGTCCAATCCGGTGGAACTGAGCCTAGTATTAAAAAAGCTTGCCGGATCCGCCCCTTCCCCAGAATTCGCTCAGTTCGCATATCCTGCGGTTGTATTGTGATAGCTCGTTCAACATTCGTTCAATATTCTAACACCTTCCCTTCGATCTTTTCCTTCAAAAATAGTAAGACTGTTTATCCTTATTTGTTTTACTTGCACTAATAGCGCCAGCCGTTTGCGGCTCGGCTTTTTTCCCTTGGAGAAGTTGCGGTTTCGTTTTCCCCCGGCGGTTTTGCCGTGTACGATCCCCACGGCCGCTTGTGGATTCCTTTAATCCCTTGGCCTGGAGGTTCTAGTGCAAGTATTAATTGATTGCCTTATTGATTCTATTATTGCATATATATTAAAGGGCTTAAAATATACCTCCTGCGGAGTGAGACGGCTTCTAGTCTCCTGGACTTAGTCGATCGCTTTCCCTTTAAGGCATATTCGGAGCGATTTTTAGGCGCGAAGGCCTTCGCGCCCTTTTTAAACTAGGCCTCTCGTGTTGGCCTCCTGCCAGCCGCGTAGGCCTCAGTCCACCGCGTGGATCCCGGAGCGGGCCTTGGGGGTCCCAGGCTAAATTCTCCACCGGCTAAGCCTCCAACCAGAGTGCCTTGGTTTACTTAATTGAAAAGTTTAGGGAGGCTGGCCCCGCTGGATTTGGGGGCACGAACTCTGGGTTTGCCCAGATTGTCCTCACGTCTCAGCAGCTTCGAGGCCTCGAAGCAGGATCCATTCCTCTTGGGAAGTCCTTAAAATTCTTCTCCTTTTCTATTCAGTTATTGGCTCAGCCTTGTCTTCTGTTAAATTTCAGACTATGGCTTCCTTTCCCAAGAGAGGCACAACTAAAGGTCCCAGAGAGGCCAGGCCTACAGGCGATGAGATTACTAGTATCCCCCAGGCCTCTTCCTCCTCTTCTCCTGGGGCCCGCCCCTCGACTAAGGTCACCAGGGCCGAGAAGAGAAGGGACCTAGCCCTACAAAGAATCCATGACAAATCAGCAAAACGTTTAAAAGTGCAGGCCCAAGTACTCAGTAGTCAAGACCCCCCAGAGGCTTCTAGTCTACCTCCTTCTGGGGTCCCTGTGTTATCTCTGGATGAGCCTAACCTAGACAGACCCCAACCTAACCTATGGGGCATAGGGCCAGAGGAACCAGATATTATTGAAGATCCCTCCCAGCCAGGATCCTCCCAGGCCTTTAGGGATTCTTCTGCCATTCCTGCTGATATTTCTAATTTACCTCCTGAGTTCCAATCTATTTTTGCTGTGTTGTCTAAGGCCATTGATGCCAAACTCTCTTCCATCAATGAGCTTCCCTTACCTCCTCCTCCTCCTCGTCCCTCCCGCCCCTTGGGTTCTTCCCCAGCGGTTAGGGCTCCTATTCAGGATGATTCAGATTCCTCTCAGGACGAATATGAGGATATGGAGGATGATGAGGACCCTTTCCAAGGGCTATCAGATGATGAAGAATCCCAAATAAAGGTTCCTTCTCCAATTACCATTTTCCCCTCTTAATTATTCAAATCTCTCCTCCTCTAAGCTAGGATTTCTACGGGATTAGCGGCCCAGGAGAAACAAGCCTCCACTTCCACTGATCCCCCGGAGGAGAATTTACCTTATTTCACTGAGGAACAGGAGGATAACGAGGTAATTCCTATGCCTAAATTGTTTAAAGATGCCTTACTCAAACAGTGGGATTTCCCAGCCTCTAGTCTTAATCCCTCAACTAAAGACAGGAAGTTGTACAAACTTTCCTCTTCCTATGAAGAGCTTCTATCCTTTCCCAAACCGGATGAACCTGTCAAGATCCTTCATTCGGCAGCGGCTGTGCCGGGAGAGGCGGAGGAAGTCCTCCGCCCAGAGGACAAGCGCATTGAACAAATGCTCAAAAGAGGATTCACGGCAGATTCCTGGGCCATTAAAAGTTCTGCAGCAGCCTCCTTTTTCTCCAGAGCCACGCTGCTGTGGCTTCGCCAACTTCAACAGCATATTCCTCCCGATGACTTGAGAGGTCAACAAGACTTCAACAAGGTCTTTGCAGCTGCCCAGTACGTGGCTGATGCCACCTTGCAATCTACCAGATTTTCTGCTAAGTCTATTGCAGCTTCTACAACGGCAAGGAGACTCCTATGGATTCGCCCTTGGCAAGCGGGAGTACGCCAGAAGTGGCAGTTATCCCAGGGACCCTTAAAGCGCGACCTTCTTTTCGGTGATCTTCTGGATCCTCTCCTCACGGAAACCACGGATAAGAAGAAAGTTTTGGGTCCAACCACAAAAAAGGCTACCAAAACGCAGTCCTTTCGTCGCCCGGGGCGCCAGCAAGATCAAGCGGCGTCCTATCAGAGATCTCCAGGTCAGTATTCCCCCCGCTTTCGTTCCCAAAGTAGGAACTCCAGGGGTAGAGGTTTTCGCTTCCAAAGGGGAGCTTCTTCTAACAGGGCCTCAAAAAAACCTAGATGGTAATTTTCCCTCTATTCCCATAGGGGGCCGCCTAGCTCATTTCGCCTCAAATTGGCGTCTCACCTCCAAGGACCCCTGGGTCATTGACACTGTTCAAACTGGCCTTCTTTTAGAATTTATTTCTCCTCCCCCCAAACGTTTTATTTCCTGCCCTTCTCCCAGGTCCTCCTCAGATTGTAACCGTATGGAGGAGGCCATTTCTCATCTATTGTCCATCAGAGCCATTCAACCGGTTCCTTCCGGTCAGAAGGGCCTAGGATTTTACTCCATTTTATTTATGGTTCCAAAATCCTCTGGAGGTTGGAGAGCTATTTTGGATTTAAAGAAACTAAACCTATTCATCAAATATAGGAAGTTTAAAATGCACTCCTTATCTTCTATTTTGGCCGCCATTCACTCCGGAGATTTCATGGTCTCCCTAGACCTCACGGAGGCCTACCTTCACATTCCTATAGCCAAATGCCACAGGAAGTTTTTACGTTTTTCCTTTCAAGGCAGGCATTTCCAGTATAGGGCGATGCCATTTGGCTTTTCCTCGGCCCCTCGGGTCTTTACAAAGCTCTTGGGGTCCCTGGCGGCCTATATCCGGTCGTCTCCCATTCACATTTTATGTTATCTTGATGATATTTTGATTCATGGGAACTCCCTAGAGAAAGTGAAAACAGACCTTTCTGTCACCATGTCAGTCCTTCAGGACCATGGTTTTTCCATCAACTTTGAAAAAAGTCACCTCCAACCTTCCACATCCATTTCTCACCTGGGTTCCATTATCAATTCAGAATCTTCCCAGGTTTTTCTCTCTCCCGAGAGAAAACTCAGTATAGGGGAGTTAATTTCTAACATTTTATCTAATTCTTCAGTATCCATAGTAACTCTGTCTTCCCTTTTGGGGAAGATGGTGTCATGCATAGGCATCATTCCCTGGGCTCGCCTTCATGCTAGGGAACTCCAGTGGCTCCTATTACCCTTTCAGAGATCGGGGCACAGCAACTCAAATCGGCGCATGGTCATCCCACCAAGTGTTCGCAGATCCTTCAAGTGGTGGAAGTCTCCGGCCATGGACAAAGGATCCCCGTTCAGATGCCCGGATCAATTTGTCATCACCACAGATGCCAGTCTATCGGGATGGGGCGCCCACGCCCAGGGGATGATAGCCCAGGGCACGTGGTCCCCGGAGGAAGCTTCCAGGCCAATCAATTGGCTAGAGTTAAGAGCCGTTTCCCTGGCTCTGAAGCATTTCTCTCCTCGCATTCCCAACCGGCACGTTCTCATTCTCACCGACAACATTGCCACAAAAAGCCATATCTGCAGACAGGGGGGCACGAGATCCAAAGCTCTCATGAGGGAGGCCCTCAAGTTAGGTCTTTGGGCGGAAAAACATCTTTGGTCGCTCCTAGCCGACCACATCTCGGGGAGCCTCAACGTCCAGGCGGACTGGCTATCTCGAGCAACGATAGACCCAGGAGAGTGGAACCTCCATCAGGACCTGTTCCATCAAATCAGCCTCAGATTCGGCCTACCAGTCCTGGATCTCTTCGCGACCAATGTGAACGCCCAACTCCCTCGCTTCTTTTCCAGATTTCCATCCCCGGGAGCGGAAGCAATCAATGCCCTCCGGAGTCCATGGCCTCCAGGCCTACTCTACGCATTCCCTCCAATTCCAATTCTCCCGGACGTGATTCACAAGGTTCTCACCGAGAGGACCCGAGTAATCTTAATCGCCCCTCATTGGCCCCGCCGGCCCTGGTTCGCGGACCTCCAACAGCTGTCCGTCCAGGACCCTTGGCGACTCCCCGTTTCGGGGGATATGCTGCGGCAGGGGGCCTCATTTCATCCAGACCCGGAGTGGTTCCACCTCACCGCTTGGCTGTTATCAGGAGAGACTTAGAACTGCGTGGTCATGACCCCGATTCAGTGGAGGTCATTTTAAAGGCCAGAAGGGGTTCGACCAATCGAATCTACGACCACACGTGGTCCAAGTTTCACCAGTGGTGTCTACAGGAAGGTCTATCCCCTCTGTGCATCCCCATACACAGAATTATTTCCTTCCTTATGCAAGGCTTCCATAAAGGGCTTTCCACCAGCACCCTCCGGCGTCATCTGGCAGCCATTTCATCTGTCCTAGGGGGTCCCCGCAGACAGCCTCTCCGATCCTTCCCTGAAGTTCAGGAATTCCTCAAGGGCATAGCCAACCTCAGACCTTCCAGGGTCCACAGGTATCCATCCTGGGATTTGCCACGGGTTCTCCATTCCCTCACGCAGGCACCATACGAACCCCTAAAATCGGCGTCCCTCAGGTACCTATCCTTTAAGGTAGCTTTTCTGGTGGCTATTACCTCTGCCCGACGCATTTCGGAGCTGGCTGCCCTCTCAATCAGGCAGGACCTTTGTCAATTCCATCAGGACAAGGTAGTCTTGCGACTGGACCCCACCTTCTTACCCAAGGTCAGTTCCATGTTCCACAGATCTCAGGATATTGTCCTACCTTCCTTCTGCCTCCAACGAGATCATCCCTTGGCAATTAGATGGCACACCCTGGATCTCATCAGAGCGCTGAGGATCTATATCCAACGCACAGGACCCTTTCGGAGGTCAGAAGCACTTTTCGTAGCCTATCATCCCAGAGTCATGGGGGCCAAAGTGTCTTCAACAGTAATAGGCCGTTGGATCAGAGGGACTATATCTAAGGCCTATGAGTCGGCTTCCCTCTCAGTTCCAAGGAACATCACAGCGCATTCCACCAGGAGCGCAGCCACCTCGGCCGCTTGGGCGACTCAAGCCCCGTTGGAGGAGGTCTGCAAAGCAGCCACTTGGGCC
Organism: Erythrolamprus reginae; assembly: GCF_031021105.1. Classification (NCBI taxonomy): domain Eukaryota; kingdom Metazoa; phylum Chordata; class Lepidosauria; order Squamata; family Dipsadidae; genus Erythrolamprus; species Erythrolamprus reginae. Next base: position 341,146,347 of record NC_091951.1, on the reverse strand, counting down.
TCGCCAAATTCCTTCATCAGGCACTACAAGATTGATTCTTACGCTTCGGCGGACGCTGCCTTCGGCAGAAGGGTACTCCAATCCGTTATCTCACACGATAGCAATCTAATCCCACCCTAGGGACCATCTATTGGGTATGTCCCATGTGACTGCTGGACCCGCTCCTTCAGTACGGAGAATAGGCGTTGATTGCTTACCTGAACGCCTCTTCTCGTACGGTGAGCGGGTACAGCAGTCACTTCCCGCCCTTGTATGTGTCTTCTTCACCTTTCTATAATCCTTTTTTCCTCTAACAATGAGAGTTGAACACTACAGAGCTTCACAACTGAGCCTAGTCTATGGATTCGCGAATTCTGGGGAAGGGGCGGATCCGGCAAGCTTTTTTAATACTAGGCTCAGTTCCACCGGATTGGACATGAGCAACCCATGTGACTGCTGTACCCGCTCACCGTACGAGAAGAGGCGTTCAGGTAAGCAATCAACGCCTATTTTATATATATATTATTTTTTTAATTATTTATTTGTCAAACAATTATAGGATGGTAATTTATACATTATACAAATAAAACATCAGATAAGTAATGATAAAAAGTAATGATAGAAGACAATAGGACAGGAACAGTAGGCACAATGGTGTGCTTATGCCCACCCCTTACAGACCTCTTAGAAAGGGGGAGAGTCAATTGTAGATAGTCTAAGGTTAAAGGTTTTGGGGTTAGGAGTAGAAACCACAGAGTTAGGTAGTACATTCCAGGCATTGATGACTCTATTGCTGACTGGGTAGGAGTGGCTTATTTTGTGGCTGTGGCTTGATGGTCATGTGACTGGGTAGGAGTGGCTTACCAGTCATGTGACCATGTGGGAGGTGCTTGGCTGCATAGCTAGAGGTATAACAAGCAGGAAGAGTGAGATTATGATCCCACTATATAGAGTGCTGGTGAGACCACATTTGGAATACTGTGTTCAGTTCTGGAGACCTCACCTACAAAAAGATATGGACAAAATTGAACGGGTCCAAAGACCGGCTACAAGAATGGTGGAAGGTCTTAAGCATAAAACATATCAGGAAAGACTTAATGAACTCAATCTGTATAGTCTGGAGGACAGAAGGGAAAGGGGGGACATGATCGAAACATTTAAATATGTCAAAGGGTTAAATAAGGTTCAGGAGGGAAGTGTTTTTAATAGGAAAGTGAACACAAGAACAAGGGGACACAATCTGAAGTTAGTTGGGGGAAAGATCAAAAGCAACATGAGAAAATATTATTTTACTGAAAGAGTAGTAGATCCCTGGAACAAACTTCTGCAGACGTGGTTGGTAAATCCATAGCAACTGAATTTAAACATGCCTGGGATAAACATATATCCATCCTAAGATAAAATACAAAAATAGTATAAGGGCAGACTAGATGGACCATGAGGTCTTTTTCTGCCGTCAGTCTTCTATGTCAGTGATTTTCAACCTTTTTTGAGCCGCGGCACATTTTTTACATTTACAAAATCCTGGGGCACACCACCAACCAAAATGACACAAAATGACACCCTAAGACACTCTACTCTCTTTTTCCATCCCTGTCTCCTCCCCACCCTTGTGTGTGTGTGTGTGTGTGTGTGTATACACACTCTTGAACCATTTCCCAAAACAGGTGATGGCTGGGTTTTTTTCTCTCTTATTCTTTGGGTGCTTTTTATCATATGCTTTAAATCAAGAGTCACTTCTCTCTCTCTTTTGTTTCTCTCTCTTTCCTCTCATTCTCTGTCTCAATCATTTTTTTCTCATTTCTCTTTTTTCCTCCCTTTTGCTCATTTTTCTCTCTCTCTCTCCCTTCCTCTCCTTTTTTCTCTCTCTTGCTTTCTTTCTCTCTCTCTCTCCTCTTGCCTTCTTTCTCTCACACTCTTGCTTTCTCTCTCTTTCTCTCTTTTCTTTCTCTCTTGCTTTCTTTCCCTCTCTCACTCTTTCTCTCTTTCTCTCTCTCTTTCTCTCTCTCTTTCTCACTCTCACTCTCTCAGCAAAAAGTTGCGAGACCGGAACCTGAGCTTCCTTCTTCGCGGCACACCTGAGCATGTCTCGCGGCACACTAGTGTGCCACGGCACACTGGTTGAAAAACACTGTTCTATGTTTCTATGTTTCTAAGTCGTATTTTTTGAAGTCTAGTTTGGAGCAGTTGACATTTAGTTTAAATCTATTTCGTGCTCGGGTGTTGTCGCCGATGAAGGTGAAGTAGTTGCTAACAGGGAGGACATTTTGGTATATGATTTTATGAACTATAGTTAAGTCGCAATGGAGACAACAGAGTTGTAAGTTGTCTAATTGAAGAATTTCAAGTCTAGCGGAGTAAGATATTTTGTTGTGAGAAGAGGAGTGATGAGCACATTGCTGGCTCATATTTAAATGGTTGTCCATTAGGACTCCAAGGTCTCTCTCACAGTTACTACTGTTGAACAATATACCACATATACTGTACCTGTGCATTTTGTTTTTCTTGCCTAAAAGTAGAGCCTTACTTTTTCCACCACTGAATTTCATTTTATTTATTTATTTATTTATTTATTTATTTATTATTTGGATTTGTATGCCGCCCCTCTCCGAAAACTTTTGTTAGATAGCGCCCATTGTTCAAGTTTGTCAAGATCCTTCTGTATTTTGTGCCTATGTTCTGGAGTGTTGGCTATTCCTGCCAGTTTGGTGTCATATGCAAATTTTATAAGTTCCCTATCTATCCCCTTGTCAAAGTCATTGATGAAGATGTGGAAGAGTACTGGCTGATGATGATACAGCCACAGATTGCCTTATTATTTAACAAAAACTATCTTGGTAGCCCTGAATTAATATTATTTTTCAATTATCTCTTTCTGCAACAATATTGGGTTTGGCTAAGGTTTATCAAGGCAGCAGCCTTGACATCTGGGTCTTGAAGAAAAAAAACAGATTGTGTCAAAGTCTCTTTCCTTGTTGACATTTGGGCAGACGACACCAAGCTGGCAGGGGTAGCCAATACCTTAGAAGGAAATAGATATAGATACATGGGAGAAAGTTTGGATTAATAACTGGAAAATGACTAAATCAGTCTCTTTAAAAGAAAAACAAATCAAAATGTTTTATAGGTGGCATCTCCCACCAAATAGGATAGCAAAAATGTTTCCTAAAACATCCCCACTATGCTGGAAATGCAAGAATGAAATAGGAACCTATTACCATCAATGGTGGACATGTGGTAAAGCTAAAATATATTGGAAGATGATAGAGAAAATAATAAAAGAAATAGTAAAGCAAGATATAGAAAATACCCCGGAATTTTACCTATTAGGAATTACCAATCAGACTTATAAGAAAGAAATTCTTTATTTAATTGTACACATACTAACTGCGGCTAGAATAATATATGCGCAAAACTGGAAGGGGGAAGAAATCCCCAAGGAAGAAGAAGTTATAGCTAAAATATTAGATTGCGCTGAAATGGACATGATGACAAGACGATTAAATGATCAAGAAGATACTAAATTCTATGAAACATGGAACAATGTTTATAAATGGATAGATAAGAGAAAATAAGATATGCAAATTTATTTTTAGTAAATCTTTTGAATTTGTTTTTACCTAGGCGATAGTAATGTTAACACTAGTTTAAATGTATTTTTTGATGATTATGGTATAGTAGTTTATGTATAAGTAACATATTAACATACTAAGAATTTTGGTTTATATACGTATAATAGATAAAATTAGTTTAAATGTACTGTTTGATGATTATGGTATATTAGTTTATGTATAAGCAATATATAAAGAATTTTGGTTTATACACGTATAGTAGTTAAAATTAGATTAAATGTATTGTTTGATGATTATGATATATCAGTTTACGTATAAGCAATATATTAAGAAATTTACTCTATATATGCATAATACTTAAGATTTTGAAAATTTTAACCCAAATTTATTAGATTTTTTAATACTTAACATATACTTAATTATGTATTCTTTTTCTGTATTTGAATTTATACTTTCAAGAGAAGCAGGGGAAATGCACCCCCACTTTATGTTTAATGTTTGTATGTGTGTTTGTTTATTTTAAGAAAAACTAATAAAAATTTATTAAAAAAAAAAGAAAGAAGAAGACAGGCTCAAATTACAGAAAGACCTAGACAGACTAACACAGTGGGCCCACACCAACAAAATGATATTTAACATCGACAAGAGCAAAGTCCTTCACCTAGGCAGAAAAAACCCTGGACACACATACAACCTGGGAGAAACCCCTCTTAGCAGTAGCTACTGTGAAAGAGACCTCGGAGTCTTGGTGGACAATCAACTAAACATGAGCCAACAATGTGCAGCAGCAGCTAAAAAAGCTAACACAATCCTAAGCTGCATCAACAGGGGAATACACTCCAAGACCAGGGAAGTCTTAATACCACTCTACTACGCCCTGGTCCGACCACACCTGGAGTACTGTATTCAGTTCTGATCACCACACTTCAAAAGAGACATTGAAACTCTGGAGAAGGTGCAAAAAAGAGCAACCAAGATGATTAACGGATTGGAAACCAAGACTTACAAAGAGAGACTGAGGGAACTGGGCATGGATAGCCTAGAGAAAAGGAGGGCCAGAGCGGACATGATAGCAGTCTACAAGTATACGAGGGGATGTCACAGAGAGGAGGGGATCACTTTATTCTTCAGGGCACCAGAGGGCCGGACGAGGAACAATGGCTGGAAGCTGACCAAGGAGAGATTCAACATGGAGATAAGGAGGAACTTCCTGATGGTCAGAGCGATCAACCAATGGAACAACCTACCAGCGGACGTTGTGAACTCCAACACTCTGGACATTTTAAAGAGAAGAATGAACTGCCACTTGACTGGTGTACTATAGGGTTCCTGCTTGGGCAGGGGGTTGAACTTGATGGCCGTCATGGTCCCTTTCAACTCTAACAATAAATAGATAGATAGATAGATAGATAGATAGATAGATAGATAGATAGATAGATAGATAGATAGATAGATAGATAGATAAAAACACATTTATTTGTGACAACAATTACCATATCATCCTATAATTTATGCAATGTTTCTCTTGGGATAAGGAACAGACACATTCAGCAGCAGAGTCAATGGGTTCTTGGGGGATTCCAAATTCATTGGCTGATGTTCTCCAAAACATCAGGCAGTGGGCCAAGAAGGCAGACTCTTTGCAGGATAAAATAAAGAATGATAAGGGCTAGGAAGACAAGTGGAATGAGTGGTTTGATGGGTCAGATGTCAGAAATCCTTGATAAGGTGGTAAGCACGCAATGGGTTCCTGCACCAAAGCAAGCCCTAAAACTTTTTTTTTAAATTAAAAATAGCCTTTTTTATTGAAGAGAAAGAGAGAAAGACAAATCGACATTTTAAAATATATTCATCAAGCAACGCGATTTCCCCCTGCAGGGAATTTGTGAATTCTTTGCTTTCATATTTCAATGTAAACCCATTTTGCAATCAACTTTGGTATGTGCAGGAAAGGAAATAATTTATGTCCCGTATTTCAGCAAAGGTCAGAGAATGTTGGATTTAACTCATGTTGCTTAAATTCTCAAGGAAAGAACAGACGGAGCGCTGATTAAAGAAATTCATACCAAGTTACTGCTGGTAGCGTGGGAAGAGGAATATTCTTTTCTATGTCTAATTTGTGTCCCTTGAATATCAAAAGTTTAAGCAGTAGCGGAGATTGTACTTAGATGTGGCAATGAACATGAATATTCTTGCAGCATATCCCTTTCAGGGCCAGAAAAAAAAATCTATATTTCTAGAGGGAGGGGTAGGGCGACAACGAATGAAAAAACCTATGATACAACACTGTGAGAAAAACTCCATTCCTGTTGTACATGTGCATGTATGTACTATATTTTTCGGAGTATAAGACACACCTTTTTCCTCGCTAAAAGAGGCTGAAAATTCAGGTGCGTCTTATACTCTGAATGTAGCTTTTTTCGAAGCCCCTCCCAGCCCTAGGTTCTTTCATTGTTTATTTATTTATTTATTAAATTTGTATGCCGCCCCTCTCCGCAGACTCGGGGCGGCTAACAACAGCAACAGAAAAATGGTGTAAAATACAAATTCAATAATAAGAAAGCTAAAAACCCATAATTTAAAAAACATTCACACAACATGCCATGCATAAACAGTATAGGCCTGGGGAATATATTTCAATTCCCTCTTGCCTGACGACATAGGTGGGTCTTAAGGAGTTTGCGAAAGGCAAGGAGGGTGGAGGCTGTTCTAATCTCAGGGGGGAGCTGGTTCCAGAGGGTCAGGGCTGCCACAGAGAAGGCTCTTCCCCTGGGACCCGCCAAACGACATTGTTTGGTCGACAAGACCTAGAGAAGGCCAACTCTGTGGGACCTAACTGGTCGCTGGGATTCGTGCGGCAGAAGGCGGTCCCGGAGATATTCTGGTCCGATGCCATGAAGGGCTTTATAGGTCAAGACCAACACTTTGAATTGTGACCTGAAATTGATCGGCAACCAATGCAGACTGTGGAGTGTTGGTGTAACATGGGCATACTTTGGGAAGCCCATGATTGCTCTCGCAGCTGCATTCTGCACGATCTGAAGTTTCCGAACACTTTTCAAAGGTAGCCCCATGTAGAGAGTGTTACAGTAGTCGAACCTTGAGGTGATGAGGGCATGAGTGACTGTGAGCAGTTAGTCCCGATCCAGATAGGGCCGCAGCTGGTGCACCAGGCGAACCTGGGCAAACACCCCCCTCGCCACAACTGAAAGATGGTTCTCTAATGTGAGCTGTGGATCGAGGAGGACACCCAAGTTGTGGACCCTCTCTGAGGGGGTCAATAATCCCCCCCCCCAGGGTTATGGATGGACAGATGGGATTGTCCTTGGGAGGCAGAACCCACAGCCACTCTGTCTTATCCGGGTTGAGCTTGAGTCTATTACTCTTTGCAAAGAATGTTTTCCAAGCCCTAAGTCTTTGCAGAGTTTTTTAATTGCTCTAACTTGCTTCAAATGTTTCTTTCCAACCCTAACCAGGTACTAACAATGTTCTCAGCTCTTACCAGTTAGCAACCTCTTTCATTGTTACTCTCTTTCAAGAATGTTTTCCAAGCCCTAAGTCTTTGCAGGGTTTTTTCATTGCTCTACTTGCTTCAAATGTTTCTTTCCAGCCCTAACCAGGGGCCAATGCAAGCTCTTTCATTGTTATTCTCTCTGAATAAGGTTTCTTTTTAATCCCTAAGGGGATAAAATTATGTGCTGTAGCTAACCAGACTAAGGATGCTAGCCAGATGAATATCTGATAGATACATTCTTTTCCCTATTTTCCTCCCCAAAAACTATGAGTGTAAAAATACGGTACATAACAGGTAGAACTTGATTACATAGTAGAGGTTTTATCATTCTGAAGAAACTCTAACCCTAACCTGTGAAAGGAGATTATAGCTCTACTAGGGTCAAAATTAATATATTGAAATATTTCACACAGGAGGCATCCTGCTTAAATTTGCAGATGATGTGATTTATTTCTCATGGCGTAACAGAATACAGCATTAATGCATAAAATTGACAAAAAAGAGCATAAAAATGTGTATGAAAATGTAGACTAGCAATGTAGATTGGCTCTCTCACGGTGCATCCTAGGCAACCTGACTTTGTCACAGTTAAATAGTTTACAAATTCAAGCTGTTGGACCTCACAAAGATTTCCCAGCAAGAAGCAACACCATGGATGCAGAAAATAAAAGTAACAGCTCTTTTCAGAATCAACTGACAAAGGCATATTGCTAACATGTTGTAAGCCGCCCTGAGTCTAAGGAGAAGGGCGGCATAAAAATTGAATGAATGAATGAATAAATAAATAAATAAATAAATAAATATGGTAGTAGATTTCCTGAAAAAGTTGCACAACTTAATGTGGAAGATATGGGGTGAGTACAAGTGCACTAGAGTGCCTTCCGTCCCCTGTCCTATTGCTCTCCTGTATCTCCTATACCTTTCTTCTATTCCTATATCTCTTCTTCTATTCTTTCATTGATATGTTCTATTACTATATCTTCTTTTCTATTCTTTCTTAGTTATATTTTACTATGAGTAACTCCTCTATAACCTTCATCATGTATTTTACTATGTGTATGTATATATATATATATATATATATTTGTTTTCGTAGATTTTCACGGGTACAGCTATCCTACACGGGAAGAAACCCGAATATACCAAGACCGTCATATATATATATATATATATATATATATATATATATATATATATATATATATATTCATAGATTTTCACGGGTACAGGTATGATGGTCTTGGTATATTCGGGTTTCTTCCCATATAGGTTTTGGAAATTTCTGGCGACGTTTCGACAAGGTCCCACTCGTCATCTTCAGGCTGGGACAGAAACACCAGCCTGAAGATGACGAGTGGGACCTCGTTGAAACGTCGCCAGAAATTTCCAAATCCTACACGGGAAGAAACCCGAATATACCAAGACCATCACACACACACACACACACACACACACACACACACACACACACACATGTCACATGTTTTTTTGCTGAATTTGAAAATTAAGGGAGACTAGGATAGATCTATTTCAGCCTTATTTTGGCCTCATCAGCTAGCCATACCCACTGGGACTTGAACATGCAACCTTTGCCTTGTAAGGAAGAGAATTATCCGTATCCAATCCCTTCAGCTCTGCACCAGGGAAGGGTTACATATTTTTGTGTTGAATATATATATACCCAAGCAGTGGGTTGGACTAGAAGACCTCCAGGGTCTGTTATTCCAACTCTGTTGTTATTATTATCTTACTGTGTCAGTTTATTTGTAAGGTCAATTGGAGCTGGCATGCTTCATGTTGCCACTATTAAGCATTATTGGGAGCCAAGACCTCTGTCACTGTGCTTGTCCTTTAGAATAACATTCTGTTCAAGCTCTCTGTAGATTTGGCTGACCTTCAAAAGAACATCAAGGACCTTTCTATTGGGCACAAGGGTAGGGCATATGGGGTGAGCACACTGACAAAGTGCTTGTTGAGAAAGTGCCTGGCCCTTTCCCCCTCTAATAAGTGCAACAAAAAAAATGTTTTTTTAAATATTGGATTTGTATATGTGTTGCTTTTTGTGAGCCGCTCTGAGTCCTCAGAGAGGGGCGGCATACAAATCTAAATAATAATAATAATAATAATAATAATAATAATAATAATAATAATAATAATATACTTGTGCCAGAACTACCATCTACCGGTGGCAAAAAACTGGTGGGATCATAAACCCGAAAAAGTGGTCAAAAATGAGCAAGCAAAACTACTGTGGGACCTCCGACTTCAGATGGACAGATTATTATTATTATTATTATTATTATTATTATTATTATTATTATTATTATTATTATTATTATTATTATTTGTTGTTGTTATTATACTCTTATACTGTTATAATACTCTTTTTAATTTTTTTTTACTTTTACTAGTACTGTATCTTGTATCTTAATATTATAATATCTTCACTTGACAAAACAAACTAGCAAATAAAATAAATAATATGGCCACTGGGATTCTTTAATTGCTATGTAATAAATACAGTACGTACTTCATTGTCATTGTATGCATGTGTACACAGTATACCCATGCAACGAAATTAGTATGACGTCAACATACATAACAATCTGAAAGAACATGCTCATCCCATCACAATTTCCCACCTGAACCATCCAACCTCCATACAACAGACCAAGTAGTATTGTCCAGCAGTTGGTGACCCCCTAGTACATTATTAAGTGCAATTATAGCTCTGGGATTAAAACTGTTTAGAAAATGTGTGGTTCGAGTTTTAATTGTTCTGTGTCTTCTGCCAGAAGGCAGCAGTCCAAAAGGATTGTAAGCAGGATGAGAAGAGTCTCTTAGAATGTTGGTTAGCAATCCGGAGTTATGCATGGATAGGAGGCTATATGCTTTGAAATTACGTAAATATACAATTACATACTTTCTCGCACGAGGACTGAGTACATGGAGTCAAAGATTAAGGAAAGATTTTTTTTGTTTGTTTGTTTCATTGTTAAGGCCAGCGATCAAGCTATATGGGACAAACTGGCTTGTGCATGCATTTGTAATATTGTTATTATTATTTTTTTAGATCTGTTCGAAGAGAGGAATAGGAGTGAGAGAGCAGGCTGCACTATAACAATTGTGGCTGATTTCCCAGTTAAAATAGCTTGCCTTAATAGCTACTTGTATTTATTTATAAGGCAGAGATGCAACTTAAATGGAGGAAGGAAAGCTTTATCCATTTCTTAGTGACAGGAACCTGATTTAATTTTCCCCTGAAGCTATTTGCAACCTTATCTTAAGGTTTCTTATGCCTATAACTGCCCTGTCCATTCTGATACTATGAAATCTTCTCTTCTCTTCTCTTCTGTACTCTCCTCTCCTCCTCTTCTCCTCTTCTCTTCTCTCTTCTCTTCTCCTCCCCACTCTTCCCCTCTCCTTTCTTCCATCCTCTCCCCATTCCCTTCCCTCCTCTCCTCCCCTCTCCATCCCCTTTCCTTCCTTCCTTCCTTCCTTCCTTCCTTCCTTCCTTCCTTCCTCCCTTCCTCCCTTCCTCCCTTCCTTCCATCCCTCCTCTCCCCTCCCCCTTTTTCTTCCTTTTCCCTTTACTTCTTTTAAATCTTTTCTCCCCTTCCCCATTCTCTTCCCTTCCTCTCCTCTTTTCTCCTTTTTTAAAATACATATTAATTATTGACATACTGACCTCTGCTGGGGACGATCAAGATGACCAAATGCTGATTTCTCTGCTCTTTTTGATATCTTCACCAGGAAGTCACTTCCCAGATGGCTTGATGTCATGTTGCTGAGTAGCCGGATCAATAAAACAGATACAGCCACCCTTTCTTTCACCCTTTTTCATTCTGATCACATTCTGCTGACCACTAATCACTGGGGAGAAAACTCCCTTGCCAGTCAAACTTGAAAGCATGATTGAAACAGTGGGCTATTTTTTTTAAGGGATCTTGCTCAGGCTGAAGTTGGTTTTTATCCCCTTTGCTTCTATTCTTAGTTCCCAGGCTACCTTTGTTCTGCAGGATATGATCTTTTCCCCCCATTGTGCAAAATATAAAGGCCCAGAAAGAGCCATTTCCATCACAATGGAAGAGTTTCTTTCTTTGTGTTGGTAGCTTTGCATCTCTCTCTCTGTCTCTCTCTCTCTCGTTATCTCTCCCTTCCTCTTTCTCTATTTCTATCTTTCTTTCTCTCTCTTTATCTTTTTCTCCCCCTCTTTCTCCCACTTTCTCTTTCTCTCTCTCTCTCTTTCTCCCTCCTTCTTTCTCTTTTCCCCATCTCTCTCATTATCCCTCTCTCCCGCCCTCTTTCTCTCTCCCTCTCTCTCATTCTCTCCCACCCTCTCTCTCTCTCTCTCATTCTCTCTCTCTCCCACCCTCTCTCTCGCTTTCTCTCTCTCTCTCTCTCTCTCATTCTCTCTCTCCCACCCTCTTTCTCTCTTTCTCTCTCTCTCTCCCATTCTCTCTCTCCCACCCTCTTTCTCTCTCTCTCTCATTCTCTCTCTCTCCCACCCTCTCTCTCGCTTTCTCTCTCTCTCTCATTCTCTCTCTCCCACCCTCTCTCTCTCTCTCTTTCTCTCTCTCTCTCATTCTCTCTCTCTCCCACTAGGAATAAGCAGATTATTTTACACAGAGTTTACTCAAGTTATAAAACCTGAACAGCAGCCCTATTTCACTATACTTAGCCGCTCCAATAAGGAGTGGCAGAGGGGATGTGTTAACAATATTTGAAAAAATGAAAGCAGCATAAAAAAACTGTGTGGATTTGCCCTGTCCACTTCAAAAGGATTCCATAAGGTTGACTAGGCTATTATGTTATTTTTGGGTCATACCATTGATAAACACCATTGACAAATACCATTAAGTCTGCCATTTTCTTATTTTCTGTGGAGCATTGAGGGAAAGGAGAATGTTGGTGGGTTTTTTTTACCCCACTTAAGAGAAATTCCCCTTGGTTTTTAGAATTAGATATCATTTAATTTGATGAAAGAGAAATGGCTTTTATATTTGAGGGAAATTCTCAGGGGTGGCTTCAGTTGTTTTTGTGTTCACTTAGGAGTGATGCTTGGGTGTTTGGGTGTTTTATTTATATATTTTTATTTGTTTTACTTATATCCTGCTTTTTCTAAAGAGATAAATAACTCAAGGTGGCAAATACATTAAATACTCCTTCCTCTTTTCCACACAATTTGACAGCCTGTGAGGTGAGACAGACTAAAAGGCAGTGACTGGCGCAATGTCACCCAGCTGGTTTTTGTCCTCAAGGTGAGAGTAGAACTCATAGTCGCCTGGTGATTGGCCTAAAATTAGCCAGCTGTCATGCTGAAGGTGGGAGTAATGATATAGACGCATATATTTAGGAGAGCCCCACAGAGAGATGGCTTCTCCTTCGTGCTCACAGGGGGAATGTCGAATCCCCACTGTTGGGAGGTGCCAATTTTTGTGAGATCGGCCCGGAACCTTCCTGGAGGGAGGTGAAAAAGGGGGTCTTTGATTCCTGTTGTTTTTTGGGCTGGAATGCCCCGCAACAGGCAGAGCTCCGACCTCGACTGGCAGTGGGCGAAACGACTTTGGTCGCCATAACCGTGGCAACTACATGCTGGGGAGATAGGATTTGAAGCGTTGGGAGTCATCTGAAAGGAGGAGAAATATAAGCTCTTGTGCTGGAGGGTATTTGCCTTGTGGGTTCAAAAAAATATAAAACTGTATTAAAGAGTTGCATATAAAACCGTTCATGGCATCGGAGCAGAATATCTCCGGGACCGCCTTCTGCCGCACGAATCCCAGCGACCGGTTAGGTCCCACAGGGTTGGCCTTCTCCGGGTTTCGTCGACTAAGCAATGTCATTTGGCGGGACCCAGGAGAAGAGCCTTCTCTGTGGTGGCCCTGGCCCTCTGGAACCAGCTCCCCCCAGATATCAGAGTTGCCCTCACCCTCCTTGCCTTTCACAAGCTCCTTAAAACCCACCTCTGTCGTCAGGCATGGGGGAATTGAAATTTCCCTTCCCCCTAGGCTTATAGAATTTAAACATGGTATGCTTGTATGTATGAGTGGTTCTTTAAATTGGGGTTTTTTAGATTGTTTTTAATATTAGATTTGTTTACATTGTCTTTTTATATTGTTGTTAGCCGCCCCGAGTCTTCGGAGAGGGGCGGCATACAAATCTAATAAATACAAATACAAATATGCAGGTGGCATCTTTTTCCTCAGTATGTTCTGAAGCCTGTATTTGAAATTTATTTATTTAATGTAATAGGGACTTCTCCCTGGGCAGGAGTAGGGTTGGACTAGTTGACCTACAAGATCCCTTCCAACTCTGTTAAAGTGTTACTGTTAATTTATGTATCACATTTATTTATTTATTCATTCATTTATTTATTCATTCATTCATTCATTTTTTTTATGCCGCCCTTCTCCTTAGACTCTGTGCGGCTTACAACATGTTAGCAATAGCACTTTTTAACAGAGCCAGTATATTGCCCCCACAATCTGGGTCCTCATTTTATCCACCTTGGAAGGATGGACGGCTGAGTCAACCTTGAGCCGGTGGTGAGATTTGAACCGCTGACCTGCAGAACTAAGCAGTCAGCTTTAGTGGCCTGCAGTACTGCACTCTACCCACTACACCACCTCGGCTCATTTAGCAACTGCCCATCACTCTCAGGGGGTGACTTGAATCTGAGCTATATGCACATCTGTAGAATTCAACAATCTCCAGTCTTCTTCACCACCCATACTGCATTTACATCATTGAGATTTTTAAATTTGAAAGTAAGCAGCCCAAGGAGCTTGGGCAGAAATACAAAATGCAAATTGATTTTTTTCCTTCCTCCGTTCATTTATTTATTTATTTATTACTTAGATTTGTATGCCGCCCCTCTCCGAAGACTCGGGGCGGCTCACAACATGTAGAAACAAATCATAAGCAATCAGACAAATTTAAAATATTTAATATTTAAAAACCCCATATGCTAACAGACACACACACAGACATACCATGCATAAATTAAACGTGCCCAGGGGGGAGATGTTTCAGTTCCCCCATGCCTGACGGCAAAGGTGGGTTTTAAGGAGTTTACGGAAGGCAGGAAGAGTAGGGGCAGTTCTAATCTCTGGGGGGAGTTGGTTCCAGAGGGCCGGTGCCGCCACAGAGAAGGCTCTTCCCCTAGGGACCGCCAACCGACATTGTTTAGTTGACGGGACCCGGAGAAGGCCAACTCTGTGGGACCTAATCGGTCGCTGGGATTCGTGCGGCAGGAGGCGGTCTCGGAGATATTCTGGTCCGATGCCATGAAGGGCTTTAAAGGTCATAACCAACACTTTGAATTGTGACCGGAAATTGATCGGCAGCCAATGCAGACTTTTTTGTCTAATATTGCAAGCAATAGTCCTCTCTAATACTCCAACTGCTGTTTGAAGTATTAACATGCCGTCAGAGAAATTTTAGAGCAAAACATTTAAGAAATTGCAAGGCCAATCTTGGTGTCTTACTCCATAACGCTTTTCACTCTTCACATACGTTGTCATCTTCTCCGAAATATGAACAGACCAGAGCCTGAACTGTTAAATATAAAGCAAAAATAATCAAATTGGCCACATCAGCTGGGAGAAAATTGGGCATGCTGTTAAGAATTAATTTCAGCACCTACATATCTAGAAGGTTGGAAGAAATTAGGAGCATGAAAGATTAAATGAGGTTATAAGGCCAAATTATACCAAATTAGGCTGCATGTAAAATGCCATTTCAAGAAAGGAAGGAAAGAAGGAAGGGAGGAATTAAGAGGGGGAGGAGTGGGAATGGAGTGTTTTTGCGATGCTGTGGGGGAATCCCAGCATTGCAAAAATGGGCGCTTCGCTGGCAACGGAAGTCCGCAGATGGGGTTTCCCAGCGAAGGGAGCCTCAGCGAAATCGCAGCATCACAAAAACATGGACGTCCAGAGGTGGATTTTCGAGGACTTCTGTGGTTTTGCGATGCTGCAATTTCACTGAGGCTCCCCTCACTGGGAAACCTCACCACCGGACTTCTGTTGCCAGCGAAGCACCCGTTTTTGTGCTGCTGGGATTCCCCTGCTGGGATTCCCCTGCAGCATCACAAAAATATGGAAGTCTGGAGGTGGGATTTCCCATGGAGGAGAGCCTCAGGGGAATCCTAGCAGCGCAAAAACGGGAGCTTCGGCTGGCAAAAGGGGTGAGTTTTGGGCTTGCACTCATTAATCGCTTTTCCATTGATTCCTATGGGAAACATTGTTTCGTCTTACAAACTTTTTACCTTACAAACCTCGTCCCGGAACCAATTAAGTTCATAAGACTAGGTATCACTGTATTGTGCTTGTTTTGTTTAAATTTTGCATATAGCAATAGCAATAGCATTTAGACTTATATACTCCTTATTAGTGCTTTTACAGCCCTCTGTAAGCCATTTACAGAATCAGCTTCTTGCCCCCAACAATCTGGGTCCTCATTTGACCCCCTTCGGAAAGATGGAAGGCTGAGTAAACCTTGAGATTTTGTCTTTTTGTTGTTTTTAAATGTAAATAGGTCAATATAAAGATATTGAGTAGTTTTGATTCAGTTCTGTCACTCGCAGGCATAAGTAGCATCCTGACCTTTCTTTCTTCCTATACCAGCCTCAATTAAGGCAATTTTTTTCCAATTTTCTTTGGGTCTATCGCTTATTGCCGCACAAAATTATTGCCTATGTTTAACATAACTTTTTAGCAATTGGACCTTCCTGTCATCAGTTATAACTATATCCAAGGTAGCATATGTATTTTAGGTAAGTGTGCAAGAGAGCAATTCCAGTAATGGCCATAGCCAGTGACCTTTAGTAGAGAAGGTGCAATGGGTAAGAAATAATTACTTTCGGTCTATGCTCTCTCCGTGGTTTGAAAAAGCATTGCAAGTGTCTAACCCATGTAGATTTATGTTGGAATCTCTCCTAATAGCATAATTGTGTTCTACAGACAGATGATCCTTGACATACAATCATAAGTTAAGTGAGACATTTGTTAAGTGAATTTTGTCCCATTTTGCAACCTTTCTTGCCATGTGAATTACTGCAGCTGATAAGGTAGTAAACCCAGTTGTTAAGTGAATCTGGTTTCTCCATTGACTTTACTTATCGGAAGATCATGTTTTTGGGGCACAGCAATGGTCCTAAGCAGTAATGGGCAGCCAAAGTTTTTACTCTCATGCTGTATGGATTATTTTGTGGGTGTGGCTTAATGGTCATGTGACTGGGTAAGCTTGTCGGCCATGTGATCAGGTGGGAGTGGCTTGAACGATCATCATCGTTCAAGTGAACTGTTAAGTCCTTGGCTTACAACCTTACCAGTGTCGCTCACAATTGCTTCCCATTTCCCGGGCTCTCCTTCCTGGGTCTCATCCCCCTGCCTCAGGCTGGGTAGCTAGGCAAACAAGCGCTGCCAGAAGCATAAATGTTGCCAGCACTGCTTGCACCTCAGGCAGGAGTTGGCTGTGTGAGGCTGGAGGGGAGCCGGGCAGGAGAGACGGAAGTTCATCTGAGGCCAGGAAGGAGGAAAGAGGAAAAAAGCAAGGAGCGCAGATGCAGCAGCAGCAGGGAAAAAAAGGAAAGCCGAGCCGAGACCAATAATCCAGGAAGTGACAGACGCTGATCAGCTGGAGCTGCGCACGCATCTTCATTTCCACCAGTGGAACTGCGTTCCAACCCGTCCTGCCTGCTGCCCACCCCTGGTCATAAGTATGAACCAGTTGCCAAGCATCTGAATTTTGATGCCATGATCACGGGGATGCTGCAATGATTTTAACTGTGAAAAGTCATGCTTTTCAGTCCATTGCAACTTTAAATCTTACTAAATCAACTGTTGTAAGTTGAGAACTACGAGGGTTATCTGGAAAGTAAGGTTACAAGGCATGGAGCTCTCACGGGGAATGTTCGCAGGAGAAGTATTGGTATTATTATAGTGTAGCAGGAAGCCATCGGAAGAGAACAAGCAGTGCCAGTGGTCAGTAGATTTTATTTATTTATTTATTAATTTATTAATTTATTTATTTATTTATTTTGTCCAATACACAATGAGGGTTTTAGTGGGTATATATCTATATACACATAGTAAAATACATGATGAAGGTTATAGAGGAGATACTCATAGTAAAATATATCTAAGAAATAATAGAAAAGAAGGTATAGTAATAGAACATATCAATGAAAGAATAGAAGAAGAGATATAGGAATAGAAGAAAGGTATAGGAGATATAGGAGAGCAATAGGGCAGAGGACGGAAGGCACTCTAGTGCACTTGTACTCGCCCCTTACTGATCTCTTAGGAATCTGGATAGGTCAACCATAGATAATCTAAGGGTAAAGTGTTGGGGATTTGGGGATGACACTATGGAGTCTGGTAATGAGTTCCATGCTTCGACAACTTGGTTACTGAAGTCATATTTTTTACAGTCAAGTTTGGAGCGGTTAATATTAAGTTTAAATATGTTGTGTGCTCTTGTGTTGTTGTGGTTGAAGCTGAAGTAGTCGCCGACAGGCAGGCCATTGCAGCATATGATCTTGTGGGCAATACTTAGATCTTGCTTAATGCGTCTTAGCTCTAAACTTTCTAGGCCCAGGATTGAAAGTCTAGTCTCATAGGGTATTCTATTTCGAGTGGAGGAGTGAAGGGCTCTTCTGGTGAAGTATCTTTGGACATTTTCAAGGGTGTTAATGTCTGAGATGCGATATGGGTTCCAAACAGATGAGCTGTATTCGAGGATGGGTCTGGCAAAAGTTTTGTAAGCTCTGGTAAGTAATGTGAGATTGCCAGAGCAGAAGCTACGTAGGATTAGGTTTACAACTCTTGAAGCCTTCTTGGCTATATTGTTGCAGTGGGTTTTGGCACTTAAATCTTTTGTTATTAGTATACCAAGGTCTTTAACCGAGTGGGGATTATCTGTGATAATTTGATTATTCAGTTCGTATTTGGAGTTCAGATTCTTCTTCCCAATGTGTAGGACAGAGCATTTGCTAGTTAAGATTTGGAGTTGCCATGTGTTAGACCACTCAGAAATAGAGTTCAGGTCTTTTTGGAGAGTAGTTGTGTTATCGGTGGTGTTGAAGAGTTTTACATCGTCGGCGAAGAGGACACAGTTGCTTGTGATGTAATCTCAAAGGTCATTGATGTAGAGAATGAAGAGCGTTGGTCATTGATCATCGACTGACATTGTGTTGAAGGTTAGAGATGAGCGTCCTCATTCCATTTCCTTCCAAGTGCGAAGTGCGTGCTGTAATATGCTACCTGAATGCTAAGGGTGTGAACGCTGATGCGATGGGTGCCCAAGATGCTTACTGAAGAGCACAAAATCGACAGAGTCAGTGCTGCCTGAGAATTTCTTGACCATTTCAAGATTGAAGACGAGGCTTTTCTCAATTACATAGAGACAGGAGGTGAAACTTGGCCTTCTCACCATACTCCAGAGAGCAAACATCAACCCATGCAGTGGCACCATACCCATTCTCCTTCAGCCAAAAAAATTCAAAACTCAGCAATCAGCGAGAAAAGTCTTGGGCACCCGTCATGCACAAATCTTGGATACCCATCAGAGCAATGTTCATTCCCTTAGCATTCAGGTAGCATGTTACAGCTCGCACTTTGCACTTGGAGGGAAACGGAATGAGGATGCTCATCTCTAACCTTCACCACAATGATCTACTGACCACTGGCACTGCTTGTTCTCTTCTGTTGGCTTCTCTTCTGTTGGCTTCCTTTTGGAGTTGGGCAGCAGGTAAATCCAATTGAACGAATGAACAAATGAACGAAGGAACGAAGGAACAAAGGAACGAAGGAAAGAAAGAACAAAGGAAAGAAAGAACGAAGGAACGAACGAATGAACGAATGAATGAATCATCCCCTGTGAATATTTCTTGTGAGAGCAATGTGCCTTGTAACCTTACTTTCTGGATAACCTTTGTACCTGTATACAGTGTTCCCTCGATTTTCGCGGGTTCGAACTTTTCGAAAAGCCTATACCACAGTTTTTCAAAAATATTAATTAAAAAAATACTTTGTGGGTTTTTTCCTGCCCGATGACATCATATGTCATCGCCAAACTTTCATCCATCTTTAATATTTTTTTTTAATAAACTTTAGTAAATAAACATGGTGAGTAATAATCTAAATGGTTGCTAGGGGAATGGGAAATTGTAATTTAGGGGTTTAAAGTGTTAAAGGGAAGGCTTGTGACACTGTTCATAGCCAAAAATAGTGTATTTACTTCCGCATCTCTACTTCGCGGAAATTCGACTTTCGCGGGCGGTCTCGGAACGCATCCCCCGCAAAAATTGAAGGAACACTGTATATATATTTTTTGAGTGTGAACAGGGAGTGAGGAGAGAGACAGAGACAGAGAGAGGGAAAATGAGGGAGGGGGAGAGATGGGGAGACAGAGAGATAGGAAGAGATGGAGGGAGGGATAGAGGGAGAGAGAGAAATGGCTGTTGTTAATGCAGCCAGCAATAGTGGACGTGCCTGCCACACAAGATTTATTTGCAGGTCAACCACTATACATTTGCAGCATTGCTACCTTCTTTAGAAGCAGAGCCATGATTTATTATAGGTTTCAATTCCCACATGCCAAGAATGTAGGTAAATGGAACTCAGAAAAAAGCACTTTAGATATTTACATTGTGTGGGAGTAGTTCCTCAGCCATAAGCCCCCAAAAGAGTTAATTAACGTTTTTTTTCCTCTAGAAATCTCTGTCCATTGATCATTGACTTGTTTTATCTGTTTCCCATTTGGATTCTCTGTTTCCAAGGCCACAGCACAGGGAAATTATCCATTGCATCCCTTGAGATGGAAAGATGGAAAGATTAGGGATGGGACAGGTGTTTTGTCCCAGGTTGACTCAGCCTTCCTTCCTTCCGAGGTGGGTAAACTGAGGACTCAGATTGTTGGGGGAAATGTGTTGATTCTGTAAACTGCTTAGAGAGGGCTGAAAAAGCACTGTGAAGCTGTATATTTAATTAATTAATTAATTAATGAACGAACGAACGAACGAACGAATGAACTAATTAATTAATTAATTAGTTAGTTCGTTCGTTCGTTCGTTCATTCATTCATTCATTCATTCATTCATTCATTCATTCATTTATTTATTTATTTATTTATTGTTAGAGTTGGAAGGGACCATGCAGGTCATCAAATCCAACCCCCTGCCTAAGCAGGAACCCTATAGCATCCCAGCCAAATGGCAGTCCAATTTCCTCTTTAAAATGTCCAGAGTATTGGAGTTCACAACGTTTCCTGGTAGGTTGTTCCACTGGTTGATCGTTCTGACCGTCAGGAAGTTCTTCCTTATTTCCAGGTTGAATCTCTCCTTGGTCAGCTTCCAGCTGTTGTTCCTCATCCGGCCCTCCGGTGCCCTGGAGAATAAAGTGATCCCCTCCTCTCTGTGGCATATAAGTGCTATTGTTCTTTGTCTGCATAAAGTCTTTGGATCAGTTGCCAACTTATCCAGCTTTCTTAAGAAAGAATCCAGGTTTTTTCCCCCTGGATTTGTTATGCCTAACAAGAAGGCTCCATAGCAAGCAACAGAACCTAAGCCACAACCTCACAACACAAACTCCAGTCTTTAGGTCTCAATGTACATCCTTGTAATAGAAATAGAAAAGAGTGGAACATGAATTGTGGTGTTGCAACATGTTTTCTCCCGTTGCAATTGTGATTAGGAATGGAGGGTTAGGAATGAATGCTGTATTAGATGGGCCAGTGAGCTTTATAAAGCTGAATTGGTCGCCAACTAGTCCCCGAACACAATTCAAAGTGTTGGTGTCAACCTTTAAAGTCCTACATGACTTAGGACCTGATTACCTATGGGACCATCTCTTGCCTCATGTATCCCATCGACTGGTTAGGGCCCACAGGGTTGGCCTTCTCCATGTCCCGTCAGCCAGATAATGCCAGCTGGTGGGCCCTAGGGGAAGGGTCCTCTCTCTGGTTGCCCCTGCCCTCTGAAATCAACTCCCCCACAGAGATCCATACTATTCCCACTCTCCTGGCCTTCTGGAAGAGGTTAAAAACACATCCATACCGGCAGGCGTGGGACTGTTGAACTTGGTTGTTTTGTGCCAGCCCCCATTATTGTATGACTGTTGGAGATATGACTGAGTTGTATGGTGGGCTGTCTGTGAGAAGTTTTAAGTTAAGGGTTTTTTAATAGTGATATTTTGTAGTGTTATTTTATTTAATTTCAATTTCTTGAATTGTTATGTATAAATATGTTGTAAGACACCCTGAGTCTTAGGAGAAGGGCTACCTAGAAATCGAATAAATGAAGCACTCTTTTTGTATTGCAAAGAGCACTCGTCCCAAAACAATCGGGTAGTCTGTACAATTTCTCTTAAGCAATCATTAAGTACTTAGCTAGCAGCTGTGAAGAAACTTCACACCCCTTCTTCCAACGAAGTGAGAGACACACACACACACACATACGTTGCTCTGCTTTGTTTTCAAAGGCATAAAAAAGCAACAAAGTCCAGAAAACACAGGATTCCTGACGAACTCCGATCAGATATTTTTCCACAACGTCCAAACCCACATGCTGCTATTTATAGCAGCAGCCCTAATTACTGGAGCCCCACCCAAACAAAGTAATATGTCCTTACTTTGTCTCTTCTACGCATAATTCTGCGCTTGCATGGGTCCAAGACGTCTTCATCTGAATCAATTGAAGATAATGGAGATTGACTGCCTGGGCTGTGTGCCAAGCCCCCCTCTTCCAAGTCACTTCCACCTTCTGCTTCGTCTGAGGAAACTAAACTCTGAACTGACTCTGTCGGCAATAACACAGGCCTATGACATGTTGAAGTTTCCCCTGCATCCAACTCCACATTCCCTGGGGCAGGAGCTGGGCCAGAGCCAACCACAACACACTCTCTCTCTCTGTCCCCCCCCCTCTCACTCTCTCTCTGGACTGTGTGATATATTTTCGTATGATGTGCACAGATCCAAGTATGGCGGCCTTTTGCAACTGACAGATTGTGATTTTGTCAAGGTTTATTGTTTTCAAATGCCAGCTGATGTCTTTTGGCACAGCACCCAGTGTGCTGATTACCACTGGGACCACCTGTACTGGTTTATGCCAGATTTGTTGCAGTTCAATTTTATGATCTTGGTATCGGCTACGTTTTTCTTGTTGTTTTCCATCAATTCGACTTTCATCTGGTATCGTGACATCAACAATCCACCCTTTTTTTCCCTATTCTACAATCGTGAGGTCCAATGTTTTGTATTTCAAAACCCTGTTAGTTTGAATTTGAAAGTCCCAAAGTATTTTGGCATGTTTGTTTTCAGCTACTTTCTCGGGTTTATGATCCCACCAGTTCTTTACCACTTGTAGGTGGTAATTGGAGCACAGGTTCCAAAGAAGCATCTGGGCCATGTAGTTGTGCCTCTGTTTGTAGTCTGTGCAATTTTTTTGCAGCCACTGTGGATGTGATCAATTGTTTCATCAGCTTAGAAACATAGAAACATAGAAGATTGATGGCAGAAAAAGACCTCGTGGTCCATCTAGTCTGCCCTTATACTATTTCCTATATTTAGGATGGATACATGTTTATCCCAGGCATGGTTAAATTCAGTCACTGTAGATTTACCAACCACATCTGCTGGAAGTTTGTTCCAAGCATCTACTACTCTTTCAGTAAAATAATATTTTATCACGTTGCTTCTGATCTTCCAACTAAGTCCAGATTGTGCCCCCTTTTTCTTATGTATTAAAAACACTTCCCTCCTGAACCTTATCTAACCCTTTAACATATTTAAATGTTTTGATCATGTCCCCCCTTTCCCTTCTGTCCTCCAGACTATACAGATTGAGTTCACGAAGTCTTCCCTGATAAGTTTGATGCTTAAGACCTTCCACCATTTTTGTAGCCCTTCTTTGGACCTGTTCAATTTTATCAGTATCTTTTTGTAGATGAGGTCTCCAGAACTGAACACAGTATTCCAAATGTGGTCTCACATATTATTATTATTTTGTTGGGGAGAAGAGGCCAAGAGATAGAGGAGAGGTCCAGTTGAGCTAGGCCAAGCTTTAATGGAACCACCAAGCCTGAAGGGTTAATGAGGAAGCCATCTTTCATAGGAATTGAGTTCTCCTGGAGAAAACAGGCCTGCACCACCATTCCAAGCTGACAATTCATCGGCTGCGAACGACCTCATTAGAGAAGCGGCACAACTCTATTTTGCAAGTGTGTCATTGGGGAATCCTCTTTTTCAATTTCCATGAGTTACAACGTATTAAGTGCAATGTTCTTCCTATTAGCCATTCCAGTTTATTAAAACTCTTTTCCCTGGGACTGCTAGAGTTTTGCTAGAAAGCCTCCCAAATCAATGTGTACTAGAAACTTCGGAATCCGTTTTACAGAAATGCTGGTTTGGAGAGCCTGAAAGGGTAGAAGGGAGCGGGGGGGGGGGGAGTTGAGTGGAAATCGATTTATTTTGTAAAAGGGACCATGTTTATAATCTATGGGCTGCCAGATTCCTCCCCTTTGTTCCTCGTCCTTGAATTTTGTTCAAGAAGTATTCACATTGAAATGTTGCCCTTGGTTTAAATTTATTTATAAAATATGTGATTGTCTTGGCATCGGGTGGCTCAGTGCTCTCAGATTCAAGATCTGAGCATACATTTTCTCAGGCTCCCTCCATTTGTGCTGTTTATTTTCCTGTAGTTAGGCCTCATCAACTCATCATAAATTCATAAATCTTATTTATTTTTTATCTTGAATCTAGCCAGGTTTTCTCTAAAACATTGCCCTAAAAATAGCCCATGTGCCATTAAGTGATGACATTTTTTATAAATACGCTCCTTTCTCCATTAACTACAGTGGAAGGCACTCTTTGTAAACCTGAGGGAGTATCTTCTTCTTTACTCAACCCATTTAACCCCAGGGGGAGAGCCTTCTCTGTGGCGGCTCCGACCCTCTGGAATCAGCTCCCTCCAGAGATTAGAACTGCCCCCACCCTCCTTGCCTTTTGTAAACTCTTTAAAACCCACCTCTGTCATCAAGCGTGGAGGAACTGAGACATCTCCCCCTGCCTATGTAGTTTTTATGCATGATATGACTGTATGTATGTTTTTTATATTGGGGTTCCTTGCTTTTTAGACTTTTTAAATGTACTATTGTTATTTTAGATTCTAATTATTAGATTTGTCATTATGTATTGTTTTTATCACTGTTGTGAGCCGCCCCGAGTCTGCGGAGAGGGGCGGCATACAAATCTAATAAATAATAATAATAATAATAATAATAATAATAATAATAATAATAATAATAATTTAATGGGAAACTCCCAAGAGAATCTAATCCCTTTTTAGGCATATGTAATCCCTTAATTCAGAGTAGAGTCAGAGAGACCCATTGGATCTGAGCATTTACTGACCGGATACCCCTCATGATGCCATGCAGAGTTCACAGCAGATATATATATTTGGACTGGAAGTCACTGCTCATAGTCACTCATGCCCTCATCACCTCGAGGCTCGACTACTGTAACACTCTCTACATGGGGCTACCTTTGAAAAGTGTTTGGAAACTTCAGATCATGCAGAATGCAGCTGCAAGAGCAATCATGGGCTTCCCAAGGTATGCCCATGTCACACCAACACTCCGCAGTCTGCATCGGTTGCCGATCAGTTTCCAGTCACAATTCAAAGTGTTGGTTATGACCTATAAAGCCCTTCATGGCATCGGACCAGAATATCTCCGGGACCACCTTCTGCTGCACGAATCCCAGCGACCAGTTAGGTCCCACAGAGTTGGCCTTCTCCGGGTCCCGTCGACTAAACAATGCCGTTTGGTGGGACCCAGGGGAAGAGCCTTCTCTTTCGGCGCCCCGACCCTCTGAAACCAACTCCCCCCAGATACCAGAGTTGCCCCCACCCTCCTTGCCTTTCGTAAGCTCCTTAAAACCCACCTCTGTCGTCAGGCATGGCAGAATTGAGATATTCCCTCCCCCTAGGCTTATAAAATTTATGCATGGTATGTCTGTGTGTATGATTGGTTTCTTAAATAAGGGTTTTTTTTAAATTAACTTAAATATTAAATTTGTTCATATTGTTTTATTATTGTTGTTAGCCGCCCCGAGTCTATATATATTTGTTTTTGTAGATTTTCACAGGTATATGTATGTAGATTGTTCTGAGTTCAGGTTTTGCCCCGTGTAATATTTTGCATGTCTATGCGATGTTTCAGTGAAATCACATTCACCATCATCAGGCTGAAGTTGTAAGCTTTGTGCTGCTGTAAATATAGTTTTTTAAAAAACTATATTTACAGCAGCACGAAGCTTACAACTTCAGCCTGATGATGGTGAATGTGATTTCACCAAAACGTCGCATAGACATGCAAAATATTACACAGGCACTAAAATGTGCCGCTTACACACTATATTTTTTCCGCACCCCCCCCCAAAAAAAAAAATTAGAGAGTGCATTGGTTGTGGACTTCAACTCCCAGAATTCTATATATACAAATAGATTTGCCCAATAACTTCCTTTATTCAGATTTTTATCTAGAAATAGAGACAGTGGGTAAGAACCTACTGTTTTCTCCCTCAATTTATGAAGTACTGATAAGGCAAGCGAGAAAGTAATATTTTGGAATCAAGCTTTGAAACAAGTTAAAAACTGATTCCAGGGGATAGAAAAAATTCAAAGGTGGGTTTCTTTCTCTCTCTTCCTTTGGCAGTTTAAATGTGGGACAAGGAAAATAATTTTTGCAGCCTTATTTGAATGACTAATCTGTCTATATACCTAATTCCTTTTTACTGCTAGAAGCACATTTGACGAGGCATTAGTCAAGGAGGCTTTGACAAATATTGAGTTATGCTATAGGTTAGACAAAGGTCCTGTGCACTGAATCGCTATGAATCACCTTTTTTCAATAAGCAAATACAAAGTATGTCTGTTTCTTTCCCCAAAAGATAATATTCCTTTGCAGTTCTTTCCCAAAGTTCTTTATTTTACTGACTCTAAGCAGTTGATAATGCATATAATAAAACACAACAACAATAATAATTCATAGGAACAATGTATAAACGATAAAACTATTATGCACAAAAAATGTAAGGGCAATGGGACAGTTCTTATTTCTGAAATAATGCACTTGGGGAAAAGGAATCCTCAATCTGAGTATTGTATTGGCAGTTCTGTGTTAGCAAAAACTTCGGAAGAGAAGGATTTAGGGGTAGTGATTTCTGACAGTCTCAAAATGGGTGAGCAGTGCAGTCAGGTGGTAGGGAAAGCAATAGGATGCTTGGCTGCATAGCTAGAGGTATAACAAGCAGGAAGAGGGAGATTATGATCCCGCTATATAGAATGCTGGTGAGACCACATTTGGAATACTGTGTTCAGTTCTGGAGACCTCACCTACAAAAAGATATTGACAAAATTGAACTGGTCCAAAGACGGGCTACAAGAATGGTGGAAGGTCTTAAGTATAAAACGTATCAGGAAAGACTTCATGAACTCAATCTGTATAGTCTGGAGGACAGGAGGGAAAGGGGGGACATGATCGAAACATTTAAATATATTAAAGGGTTAAATAAGGTCCAGGAGGGAAGTGTTTTTAATAGGAAAGTGAACACAAGAACAAGGGGACACAATCTGAAGTTAGTTGGGGGTAAGATCAAAAGCAACACGAGAAAATATTATTTTACTGAAAGAGTAGTAGATCCTTGGAACAAACTTCCAGCAGACGTGGTAGATAAATCCACAGTAACTGAATTTAAACATGCCTGGGATAAACATATATCCATCCTAAGATAAAATACAGAAAATAGTATAAGGGCAGACTAGATGGACCATGAGGTCTTTTTCTGCCGTCAGACTTCTATGTTTCTATGAAATGATAAATCTGTATTTGACGATAGAGTATATGAGCTCATCTATGAAATTAGACAGAGGGAAGTAGAAATTTTCTTCATGAAAGAAGAAGCTGATTTTTATATCTATATTTATTTATTTATTTATTTATTTTATTTATTTATTTTGTCCAATACACAATACATATTGAAGAGGATAGACATGAAGTATTATATATAAAGAAAAGATATCAAAGTAGAGGAGAAGAAAAGATATATGATATATGAGATAAGGAGAGACAATTGGACAGGGGACGAAAGGCAGGCTAGCGCACTTATGTACGCCCGTTACTGACCTCTTAGGAACCTGGAGAGGTCAATCGTGGATAGTCTAAGGGAGAAATGTTGGGGGTTAGGGGTTGACACTACTGAGTCCGGTAATGAGTTCCACACTTGGACAACTTGATTGCTAAAGTCATACAGTATTTTTTTACAGTCAAGCTTGGAGCGATTAATATTAAGTTTGAATTTGTTGCGTGCTCTTGTGTTGTTGCGGTTGAAGCTGAAGTAGCCATTGACAGCCAGGACGTTGCAGCATATGATTTTGTGGGTGATACTTAGATCGTGTTTTAGGCTTAGATCGTAGTTCTAAGCTTTCTAGACCTAGGATTGATAGTCTGCTTTCCTAGGGCATTCTGTTTCGAGTGGAGGAGTGAAGGGCTCTTCTGGTGAAGTATCTTTGGACATTTTCTAGGGTGTTGATGTCCGAGATGTGGTATGGGTTCCAGACAGATGAACTGTATTCAAGGATGGGTCTGGGAAAAGTTTTGTAGGCTCTGGTGAGTAGTGTGAGATTGCTGGAGCAGAAGCTGCATAGGATCAGGTTAACAACTCTAGTAGCTTTTTTGGCGATATTGTTGCAGTGGGCTTTAGCACTTAGGTCATTTGATATTAGTATTCCAAGGTCTTTTACTGAGCGGGAGTTGGCTGTGAGATTTTGTTTATTCAGTTTATATATGAGGTTTGGATTCTTTTTGCCGATGTGGAGGGTAGAGCATTTGTTGGTTGATATTTGCAGTTGCCAGGTGTTAGACCAATCTGAGACAAAGTCGAGGTCTTTTTGGAGAGTAGATGTGTTGTCCGTGGTGTTGAATAGTTCTACATCGTCGGCGAAAAGAACACAGTTGCTTGTGATATGACCACAGAGGTCGTTGATGAAGAGAATGAAAATGGAGAGAGAGAGAGACAGACAGAAAGACAGAAAGACAGAGAGACTCTATGAGTCTCTTTGCCAGTGTTTCTTAACTTCAGCCACTTTATACAATGTGGACTTCATTTCCCAGAATTCCCCAGCTAGCAGTGTTGTGATTGGGAGATTCTGGGAGTTGAAAGCCACGCAGCTGAAAATGGGCGAGGTTGAGATACACTGCTCTATGCTTCAACCGCAACAACACAAGAGCACGCAACAGATTCAAACTTAATATTAACCGCTCCAAACTTGACTGTAAAAAATATGACTTCAGCAACCGAGTTGTTGAAGCATGGAACTCATTACCTGACTTAGTAGTGTCAACCCCTAACCCCCAACATTTTTCCCTTAGACTATCCACGATTGACCTCTCCAGGTTCCTTAGAGGTCAGTAAGGGGTGTGCATAAGTGCACCAGTGTGCCTTCCGTCCCCTGTCCAATTGTCTCTCCTTTATCTCATATATCTTTTCTTCCTTTCATATATCTTCTCCTCTATTTTTATATCTTTTCTTCTATCCTTTTCTTTATATATATTACTACATGTCTATTCTCTTCAATGTGTATTATGTATTGGACTAAATAAATAAATAAATAAAATAAAAATAAATAAATGTGATCTATGTAGTATCTATCTATTTTCTCTACGTAGTAAATGCTACTTCACTTACAAATAGGAAGAAAGCAACAATCCGATTAAAATCTGAACATGTAATGTTCTTATCTACAGCTCTCTCTTTCTAAAATAAAACCATTTTTATTACTCAAAATGGATGGTTTCTAGCACAGCTCAGTGGAATAAAGAGATTTTAATTTTGTTTCTTAGGGGATTTATTCTGTTTGTAGTTTTATTGATATCAGCCAGCCCAGAATTGTGATTTCAGATGGGTGACTGTACGAATCTTTTAAATAAATAAATGGAATGCTTATCCCTCCATTAAAAGTAGATAAACTTTTGGGAGGAGCCAGGGACCCTTTGGGTCTCGGAAAATAGGTAGTGCAGCCACTAACCAAATTAGTCATTCTGGCTGATGGTCACAAAACAGGACAAGCAATTTGGAGACTATTACACAAAACACATTGAAAGCATGCATTGAAATTTCCAGCACTGAGGTCTGGTGTCCATTCAAGGGCTTGGTGAGGTTATTCTGGTGACCTTCCCAAGTGATTTGAGATGGTGTACAAATTTACAATGATGCTTCCACTTTATCTGAAAACCCAATACACACTAAAGTAATTATATAGTAGCTGGAATTCTGCCCTAAAAAGCTTTGACTTAGAATATGAGAGACATTCAGAAATGGTGGTGTTTCATTGCCTGAAACCCCCCTTGCAATAGCAATATAACCCCATGTAGGTTTAAGGTTAACAACTTTTTCATCTCTCTCCTCCCCCATCTCTGATCTTTCTGTCTGTCCATCATCTATCATCTATTTATATCTTCCCATTTATTTACTCATCTATTCATCTATTCATCCATCCATCCTGTTCTGCCTGACTGGGCTCAGGCGATTAGTAACAGTCCAAGGAAAAGAAATCAAACACACACGTGCTTTTCTAATCAGCAAACTTGTATTAAACAAACAAAAAAGCGTTAACCAAAACAGTCCTTGTTGTCAGGAATAAACTATAGTCCAAGGCGTAAATCAGCCCAAATACAAAACACAGGAAAAAGCAAACAAAGACAACCTGCATGGAGCAGAAACATTTCAGGAGTCCTTTGAATCTTGGAGACTCAAGAGCAAACAGCAAGTCCCAGAGGTTTCACCTCCCACGTGCCTGAAAAGGCTGGGTTGAAATCCAAAGGCACGGAACAGAAACTTCAGAGCAGGAACCACAAAGTAACACAGATAAACAGCCACAGTTTGCCTTGTGCCTCTGTTCCCTTTTATACCTTTAGCCCTCATTAAGGGAACCACACCCAGCCCTCAGTATAAGAACCACACCCAGCCCAGGTGCTACTCTGATCACTGATAATAGTCCTTTGATTGAGCCCTCCTTTGCATAGCTCTTCGGCTACGCATGTCTATGAATTGGTCTGCAGAGGAATCCAAGGAAGATAGACTGTCTGAGTGACTGCATGCCAAATCCCCCGGGCTGTCTGCTGGGTCCTGTGTGCTGTCTGCCAACTTCTCTGAACCAGTGGCCTCATCTTCATGGCTGTCTGCCATGTCTTCCTGGCAGTCAGCCAGGCTTTCGCACTCACTTTGTGCCGCATCTCTCCCATCTGTGGGAGCAACGGCTGGCCCAAGCCCAAACACAACACATCCCATCCCACCCACACATCCGTCCCACCCACACATCCATCAATTCAGTTTGTCCAATTTCCATCTCACCTTTTATCTGCAAAGTGTTATATGGGGACTCTCCTTTATTTGTAGCCCTACAACAACAAGCCGGTGAGGTTGTCTGGACCAATGGTGAAATCCAGCAGATTCTGGAGAACCTGTAGCGGAAACTTTGAGTGGTTCGGAGAAGCGGTAAATAATACCCCAGACTGGCCCCAGTGTGGGTAGGGAATGTGGATTTTGCAGTATCCTTCTCCTGCCATGCCCACCAAACCACATCTACCAAGCCATACCATGCTCACCAATCCATACCCAAAGAACTGGTAGTAAAAAAAATGGACTGGACTTTGAGAGTCTGCATGATTAATGGAGATTTTGAATATAGTCCTTCAGGGTTGTAGCTCAACAAATAGGTAACTGGGATGATCCAGAAAATCTCATGAAATTATGATTGAACTTCACAATCTTAGGGAAATGCTTTTATGTGTTCAGTTGTCTTTCAGGGTCAAAGCGTGTTACATCTGTTCAAAATTGGGACTGAGCCAATAGTTCCCTTGTAATTCATGATACATTTTTGACTTTGACTTCCCATTCAATCACCAAAGCTGATGACTCCTGAGAAATATATTCTTGATTCAGTGGACCTGAAAAGTAGATTGCAGTGGTAGTTCTTCTCCTCCCAGAAGGAAAATACACACTTTTTGGTCAATGGTGGTAGATTGGAAGAGGTTATCAAGAGAGGAATATTTCAAGGAGAATTGCTATCAGCTATCAGATATAATACATAGCCTCCCTGAGTCTTTGGAGAGGGGTGGCATACAAATCAAATAAATGAATGAATGAATGAATGAATGAATGAATGAATGAATAATTAATTAAATAAATAAATAAATAAATAAATAATCCCACAATATGTTTGGATTATTGATACGACCAGCAAAAGGGAAATATTTATTTATTTTTAATTATTTTAATAAATGCACCAAAGCATGCTGAAAAACACAATCAAGAAAATCAGAAGGATGAGGAATTAGATCTTGCCCCCAACCAATAAATGTGATGCATGATATGATTGGATTGTCTGATTGAGTTATATATGGGGTTTTTAGCTGTAGTTTTTTGATATACAGTGGTACCTCAAGATACGAACCCCTCGTCTTACGAACAACCCGAGATACGAACCCGGGGTTCAGAAAAATTTTGCCTCTTCTTACGAACTTTTTTCGTGTTACGAACGGCAAACCCGAACTTCCGGGTTCGGCGTTCGGGAGGCTGCTGGGAAGCCCCGCAGCCCGGCTGTCACCTTTTAAAACAGCCAGGGGGCTTCCCAGTTGCCTCCCGGAGCCAAACCCGGAAGTTCGGGTTTGGCGTTCGGCTTGGAGAGGCTGCTGGGAAGCCACCCGGCTGTTTTAAAATGTGACAGCCGGGCTGCGGGGCTTCTCGGCGGCAGCGTTCAGGAGGCCGCTTTGGGTTTTTGGCTGGAAGGGAGGGCAGGAGGTCCGACGCTGGGGGAGGGAGTCAGGAAGGTCCTCTTGCTCCCCCCCTCAGCGAAAAACACAAAGACGGTCTGCCATCGCATGACAGGCAGGGCAGAGCAGCGTGGAGCAAAGGGAGTCTGAAACCGCCAGCAGCTTCAGTTTCCCATTGCTCCGCGGGCGGCAGCAGACCGCCTTTGTATTTTTGGCTGGAGGGGAAAGCAGGAGGCGCAGGATCAGGCCGGCGGCGGGCACGGGAGAGGCAGCAGGTCTGCATCCTGGGCGGGTGGGCGGGCCGCGGGCGAGGAGGCGCGACCGAGCGGGCCAGCTCAGGCTCTGGCTAGGACGGGGCGGGCAGCGGCTGGGCGCGGCAGCGAGGGTGCGTCTGACTCGGGGCTTGCGGCGCCTGACGCAGCGGGGAACAACAGCGTGGGAGACAGGAGAGGACAAGGCAACCGGAGCAGCGTTGCCGCTGCTCCCGGCTTGGCTTCCCTGGCCGCCTGGCGCTGCGATCTTCCAATCTTCCCTTGGCGATCTTCTGATCTTCCCTGGCTTCCCTGGCCGCCTGGTGCTGCGATCAGAAGATCGCAGCGCCAGGCGGCCAGGGAAGTGGCCAGGGAAGCAGCCAGGGAAGCCAAGGGAACATCGGAAGATTGCAGCGCCAGGCGGCCAGGGAAGCCAAGGGAAGATCGCCAAGGAAAATGCCCAGCCCAGCCCCCCCCCCAGGCGTTTTCCTGGAAGGAATGCCATCCACCACCGAGCTTTTCGTAATCTGTTTAAATTTCCTTCACTCCCCCCCCAACATTCCCCGCCTTGCCTCGCTTGACTGGCCAGAGGACATGACATTCACCGCCTCCCGTGCCTCCTTTGGCTTTGCGATTGGACGCGCCTCCCGCCGCTCTGCCCAATCGCAAAGCCAAAGCAGGCACGGGAGGCGGTGAATGTCATGTCCTCTGGCCAGTCAAGCGAGGCAAGGCGGGGAATGTTGGGGGAGTGAAGGAAATTTAAACAGATAATGAAAAGCTCGGTGGTGGTGATTGCACTCCTTTTAGAAAAACGCCTCCACGGGGGCTGGGCTGCGCATTTTCCTGGAAGGAATGCCATCCACCACCGAGCTTTTCGTAATCTGTTTAAATTTCCTTCACTCCCCCAACATTCCCCGCCTTGCCTCGCTTGACTGGCCAGAGGACATGACATTCACCGCCTCCCGTGCCTGCTTTGGCTTTGCGATTGGACGCGCCTCCCGCCGCTCTGCCCAATCGCAAAGCCAAAGCAGGCACGGGAGGCGGTGAATGTCATGTCCTCTGGCCAGTCAAGCGAGGCAAGGCGGGGAATGTTGGGGGAGTGAAGGAAATTTAAACAGATTACGAAAAGCTCGGTGGTGGATGGCATTCCTTCCAGGAAAACGCCCAGCCCAGCCCCCGTGACTGGCCAGAGGACATGACATTCACCGCCTCCCGTGCCTCCTTTGGCTTTGCGATTGGGCAGAGCGGCGGGAGGCGCGTCCATAGGCTTGGTCGGGTCGCCGCAGCACCCTCCCTTCGCCAACCCTTTGGCGGTCACCGGTGGGCTTAGGGTGCCTCGGCACCGACTTCGCTGCCCCTTCCCGAGCCCAGCCCCGTGACATTCGCTTTCCTCCCGCCCGCAGCCGAGACTGATCGTGGGCTCCTTCGCAACCTCGGAGAGCTTCCAGGGCATGAAAGCTCACGAAAACCAGGAAGCTCTCCGAGGTTGCGAAGGAGCCCACGATCAGTCAACTGCAGGCGGGAGGAAAGCAAATGCCAAGGGGCTGGGCTCGGCTCCCCCCTCGGCTCCCCCCCTTACCAGCCCCGCTGCGGAAGGCTCCATTCTGTTCCCTGCCGGCCCGATTGAGCGGCCGGCGGTCTCCATTCAGGGAACAGAATGGAGCCTTCCGTGGCGGGGCTGGTAAGGGGGGGAGCCGAGGGGGGAGCCGAGCCCAGCCCCGTGGTATTCACTTTCCTCCCGCCCGCAGCCGACTGATCGTGGGCTCCTTCGCAACCTCGGAGAGCTTCCTGGTTTTCGTGAGCTTTCATGCCCTGGAAGCTCTCCGAGGTTGCGAAGGAGCCCACGATCAGTCGGCTGCGGGTGGGAGGAAGGCGAATCCCCCGTGGGCTCCGTTACATCTTCCACTGCCAGCCAGGCCATGCTGGCGGCAGCAGAACAATCACCTTCCTCCCGCCCGCAGCCGACTGACCGTGGGCTCCTTCCCGAGCTCCCTTCCTGAGCCTCCCGTTCTCTCTCCCCCCCCTCGCCCCTTCGCCTCCCTGTGTTCCTAGGAGAAGTGCTGGGGATTGAGGCAAGACAGACCTTCTGCTCCTCACCAGCACTTCTCCTAGGAACACAGGGGGGCGAAGGGGCGAGGGGGCGGAGAGAGAACGGGAAGCTCAGCATTCCGTCAGCCGCAGCGCTGGCTGTCAACTTTTCTTTTTAAAACTGGGCAGGAGCTGAGTTGCCTCCCCAGTGCTAAAAAGAAAAGTTGACAGCCAGCGCTGCGACTGACGGAATGCTGAGCCTCCCGTTCTCCCCCCCCCACCTTGCCCCTTCCGGTTTCGGCGTTCGGGAGACCGCTGGGTTCCCAGCTGTCTCCGAACGCCAAACACCAAAGCCGAACTTCCGCGTTCGGCTTCAGGAGACAGCTGGGAAGCGGCGCGGCTCTTTTAAAAGATGACAGCCGGCCTGGGGGGCTTCCCAGCACCCCCGAACCCTGTGCTGGGAAGCCCCCCAGGCCGGCTGTCACCTTTTAAAACAGCCGCGCCGCTTCCCAGCAGTCGCGGAAAGCCGTTTTTTTGCGGGGGTTTTTTTGGTTGCACGGATTAATTGACTTTACATTGTTTCCTATGGGAAACAATGTTTCGTCTTACGAACCTTTCGTCTTACGAACCTCCCCCCGGCACCAATTAAGTTCGTATCTTAAGGTACCACTGTATTAGATTTGTTTTGTACGCTTTGTTTCTATATTTATTATGTGAGCCACCCTGAGTTTTCGGAGAAGGGCAGCATACAAGTCTAATAACAAATCATACAAATCTAATTCCATCTGTCCATCCATTACCCGGGAGGGGAATTACTGCCCCCCTCAGAGAGGGTCCTCAACTTGGGCGTCCTCCTTGATTCACAGCTTACATTAGAGAACCACCTTTCAGCTGTGGCGAGGGGGGCATTTGCCCAGGTTCGCCTGGTGCACCAGTTGCGGCCCTATCTTGACTGGGAGTCACTGCTCACAGTCACTCATGCCCTCATCACCTCGAGGTTTGACTACTGTAACTCTTTCTACATGTGGCTACATTTGAAGAGTGTTCAGAAACTACAGATTGTGCAGAATGCAGCTGCGAGAGCAGTCATGGGCTTCCCTAAGTATGCCCATGTTACACCAACACTCCGCAGTCTGCATTGGTTGCCGATCAGTTTCCAATCACAATTCAAAGTGTTGGTTATGACTTATAAAGCCCTTCATGGCATCGGACCAGTATATCTCTGAGACCGCCTTCTGCTGCACGAATCCCAGCGACCGGTTAGGTCCCACAGAGTTGGCCTTCTCCGGGTCCCATCAACGAAACTATGTTGTCTGGTGGGACACAGGGGAAGAGCCTTCTCTGTGGCAGCCCCAACCCTCTGGAATCAACTTCCCCCGGAGATTAGAATTGCCCCCACCCTCCTTGCCTTTCGCAAACTCCTTAAAACCCACCTCTGTCATCCGTTTTTGTTTTATGCATGGTTTGTGTGAGATGTATGATTGCTTTTTATATGAGGGGGTTTAAATTCTTTTAAATATTGGATTTGAACTGTTTTTATTGTTGTGAGCCGCCCCGAGGCATACAAATCTAATAAATAATAATAATAATAATAATAATAATAATAATAATAATAATAAGAAGAAGAAGAAGAAGAAGAAGAAGAAGAAGAAGAAGAAGAAGAAGAAGAAGGAAAGAAAGAAAGAAAGAAAGGAAGGAAGAAAGGAAGAAAGGAAGAAAGGAAGAAAGAAAGGTTGGTCACAGAGTCAGTGAGATATTTAGACAAGATCTACATATCAAGTCCTTTCCAAGGATCTGGAATTTATTTATTTATTTAATTTATATGCTGCCCAACTGCCTAAGGCCGTGACGGCGAACCCAGGGCACAGGTGCCACTGGTGGCATGCAGAGCCACATCTGAGGGCAAACGAGATGCTGTCCTATGTCAGTTCCAGCACACGTTCACACTGGCGAGCTGATTTTCAGCCTTCTGGATGGTCGTGGGAAGTCATTTTTTTGCCTTTTCCGGACTTCGGAAAAGCTTCCTGAAGCCTGGGGAAGGCAAAAAACAGCATAATGGGCCTATCGAAGGCCCAGAAACAAGTTTTCAGTAGGCCCATTAGGCCCATTTTTCACCATGCATAGGCTCTGAAGGCTTCAGTAAGGTCTGCATGCATGTGGGAGGGGGAGATTGCAGGGGGGTTGTTAATGCATGCGTAGGGGTAAGGCATTGAGTGCGTGTGTGCTATTGCGGGAACTCATGCGTTTTTGGCATCCGAGTAAAAAAAGGTTTGCCATCACTGCCCTAAGGACTCTGGGCAGCTTACAACAAAGAGAAACAAGAGGAATAGGCACATGCTGTTTGATAGTGTTAAAGATATAGGTGTAAGGTGTTGCAAGTAAAGCTGCCTTGTAATTGCCTTTGTAAAGGAGGTGGAACATCTTTATAAATGTTTTTGAAGTTGGATAGCCATTGCCTGACTTGTTCGATATAGCTGATAGAGGAATCCATACAATGACAAACAGTAGTGTTAGAAATTCTCCTTGAAAGATTCCTCTCTTGATAACCTCTTCCCATCTACCTCCATTGACCCAAAAGTGTGTCTTCCCATTGTGCCATTGATCTCTGCACAAAGTTTCTGATGTTTTTACTGACTCCTGTTATTTCTAGATTCTTGATTATCAAATCATGCGGTAGGGAGTCAAATGCCTTTTTTTGAAACCAATTCAAGCTACATTCAAGTTGGTCTTAATTCTCTTGCACTTATCCAAAATCATCTTGTCAATTAGGACCTCACCTTTTGTTTCTCTGCTGCTTGGGCAGTTTGCTTTCCGCTCAGAGAGAAAGAGTATTTCATACGCTTCTTTATATAAAATATTTAGGTTTTTGTAAGGAGCAGAACATTTCTGTATTGAAAAAAATGGGGGGAGAAGGATTTGGCAAACTGGCACTATAGCTAATAATTTTAACAGATGTTGACTGATTTCTCCCACATTTAAAATCTATTTCCATGCTTCTTTTTAGCTTCCTTTATTTTTAGTTGAGATAATTATACAATTATATCTAATTAATGACATTCAGTGTATGACACATCAGTAGCTTTGTTCATAGTTTAAGAAGTCTTCTCAACTAATTAATCCTTGGAGAATTTCTATACTGTTCTTGTAAAAGATGTTTCTGAAATAGCAGGCACTTTGCATGGTATTAGATAGATTGAAGCAAAATTTTATGCCATCTGTTCTATGGGTCCATCTCATTGGTGCTGAAACCACAGCATCCAATTCTAAATTTAGTCTAATTGTTGGCATAATAGACAACTTGCTAAGTTAGTTATTTAACTAACTTATACATGGTTAAACTATTTCCTTCCTTTAAAATATAATGAGAAGACTCATATCAAAGATGAGTATATAATTTATATGACATATAGATATTGAACATTTGGAAATGGTTCATTACAGTTATTAACTTCTACTATTAGACAAGAAAAGTGTTTCATTCCAAATACTGTATGGTTGACTGACATCAGTCTCTTTCTCCCCGAAAGAAGGTGCATAACATGCATTTACGGAATAGCATTTTTTCATTAAAAAGAGAAACAGTTTTGTGCTGTGGTTAAAAACAACGTAGAAACTGGGAGACTATGAGTTCTACTCAGGTATGAAGACAACTGGATGGAGGAAACAGACAGGCAGAGCCTGGGGGCAGGGTTGAGAGATTAATCAGCCTAGAACTTTTATGTTCCCACAAGGTTCAAAAATATATTGAGGTTGCAAACATTTGTAATTTTGATATGTGTGAATAAATTTAGAAAGCAATTGCATAAATAGTTACTTAGCAACACGATTAAAGATCAGAAATGTGATGGGATCTCTGTATTTTTAGTGACTAAGACACTAGAACAAGTTAGTTCATTTTATTTGTTAGGGTAGGAGCTGTGCTGATAACAGCGCACTAGGACTTTCACATGTCATTCAAATGTCATGTCTCCTTGAAAACTGGTGTTTCATCTTAGATCAAGAAGATGGCTCTTCGGCTATGTTTGTCACTATTTACTGTACACTAAATATTTATAATTCTTTTGAAACTAAACAGTGCTTAAACAGTTTTTTTTTTTACTTATAACCAAGGATTTTCTTACTGATTGCATTTTATTGCAAATGGATCTAACTCAAACACTAGAACAGTGATGTTACATAGAAACATAGAAGACTGGAGGCAGATGGACCATGAGGTCTTTTTCTGCCGTCAGACTTCTATGTTTCTATGTTTCTATGTCGTTCTTGGTACTTGAGCCTGGCATCAATCTTGTTAGATTAATGCAACTATCAGTGTAACTTTTGATAATCTATAGACTGGTAAGGAGGGATCATAACTCTTTTTCTGCCTACCAAAGTTTCCAAACTTCATTGTTTCTTTGCCTTCTAGAACAGGGATCTCCAACCTTGGCAACTTAAGACTTGTGGACTGCTGGCTGAGGAACTCTGTGAGTTGAAGTCTACTAGTTTTAAAGTTGCCGAGGTTGGAGACCCCTGTTCTAGAATATAGTCCCTCTGTCCTGGGATACCAGACGATATTCCATCAAAAATATCTTACTGTGTTTAAGTAAGATGAAGAAATATAAATTAGCATAAACAGATAATAAGACAGAAAATAAATAGGGCTAAAACATATGCCTGCCTGCCCACCTCTCATCCATCCATCCATCATCTATCCATCTATCCATCTATCCATCTATCCATCTATCCATCTATCCATCTATCCATCTATCCATCTATCCATCTATCCATCTATCCATCTATCCATCTATCCATCTATCTATCTATCATCTACTCTACATGAAAAGATTAAATGCTTTCTTAAGGAGTTATGTTTGTCTAGATCAATTTGGATTTTTTCCTAAAAGAACAGGAACAGCAGACTCAATTAGCCAAGTATAATATAGTATGCTATATATAGTAAAATTATACTACTATTGCAATCATTAGATGTTTTAAAACCATTTGACAGATTAAGGAGTACAGTACATCTCTTTTTTTAAAAAAAAAACTCTTACTGAAAAAGGAGGTTGGCAGTAACTTCATTTCTATCCATTATAATCACCTGCAGAAGCAGTAATTAAAATCCATGGCTCAGATACGAAATCTCTTCAAATGAATAGGCTATCAAATAAGTATCCCCACATTCACTTAATTTGTTCCATCTCATCACTGAAGAATCAATCACGAGTATGATGGGGATGTAAGAAAAAAAATATTCATAGTTTTAATTAAAAAAAACCAAAAAACCCCAGAATACTATATTTTTATCTCTTTCCAGGCAATGTTTTTCTTAGACAATGAAATATGTGTTTTAACTGTATAACATAAATTATGACAACAAAATATTTTGTTGGCATTGTTTGGCATTCTGTTCTATCTCAAATTCTGTTATTGGTTTTATTACTCTCTGTTGTGATTCAGCCTGAGGCTCCTCAGGGACCGG
Organism: Erythrolamprus reginae; assembly: GCF_031021105.1. Lineage (NCBI taxonomy): Eukaryota > Metazoa > Chordata > Lepidosauria > Squamata > Dipsadidae > Erythrolamprus > Erythrolamprus reginae. Next base: position 341,106,706 of record NC_091951.1, on the reverse strand, counting down.
CTGGAGCTCTGCCGGATCCATGCCCAGAGGAGGAGGGCAATGAACAGGAGTGGGAGGACCAGGCAGATGGGGGAGAGGAACGTCAGGAAGAGGAGGAGGGAGAGCAGCTTGAGACCCCCAGGGGGGGCCTCTCCCCAGCTAGTAGCCTGGATTCATTGGATGAAGACGCACAGGCTATAATAGACATGAGGCAGAGACGTGCAGCTCAAAGAAGGGGCCAATTAGAAAGGTATTTCCATCCCTGAATTGGCAACAGCTGGGTTTGGATGTGGTTCTCCTCAGCAGGGTTGAAAAGGCAGCCCCGCCCTTACAGTCTTGTGGAGAGTTATCAACTGGGAGTCCTGTGACCTTGCTTCGATTCTTGGCGTCTCTGATCTTGGCTTGTGGCCTAGAAGTCTGGAAGACTTGGGGGAGGCGTGGGGTTTATTATCTCCAGCATTGTTTTTGCCAGCAAGAATCCTGTTTTATTGCCTGGCCTTCGTGAAACCTCTGTGAAGCTTCATAGTGTTCCTGTCTGTAAGAACAGTTTTTGTTACCTGTGTTTGCTTTCACTTATATAAACTGCCTTTGCTTTTTACCAGTGTGTCTGGATACTCTTTTTGGTTGGTGTTGGCGTCTGGGGGGACCCAGACAGAACACTATTATGTTTCCTCACTTAATCAGACAGCTGATTTCGACTGGATTTGGCATCTTTATTTCTATTGAGTCCTTCCGAAGGACTTGGGATAGCCAGATCCACGATTGACCTCTCCAGGTTCCTAAAGAGGCCAGTAAGGGGCGTACATAAGTGCACTGATGTGCCTATCGTCCCCTGTCCAATTGTCTTTCCTTATCTCATATCTCATATATTTTCTCTCCTTCCCTTCTACTTCTCTTCTTTCTTCTTTTCTATCTTTATATATATTACTTAATGTCTCTTCTCTTTCATATATATTGTATATTGGACAAAGAATAAATAAATAAACAAACAAACAAACAAACAAACAAACAAACAAATAAATAGTTGCTTGTTGGTGTTAGAGGTATTGTCATGGGATTAAAGCTGTTCTACCAGAAGCTATAGTACCTTTTGCAATTGACTAATGGTGAATTTGTCAGTGCCAATGGTGTTTAAGTGGTGCTCCAATTGTTATGGGCTGCCAAAATTTTACTGCCACACTGTGGGCGTGGCTAATTTTGTGGGCGTGGCTTGATGGTCATGTGACCAGGTGGGAGTGACTTAACAATCATGTGACCGGGGGGGGCTTAAAGGTCATGTGACTGGGTGAGAGTGGCTTGCCGACCAAGATAAATTTTCAAATAGGTGCTTGGACTCTTTTTCAGTTGATTAAGTCACATTGTTTGAATAACCACAAAAAGGACAAATGAGAGAGAGCATTAATTGTTGAGGAGCACAGGAACATTTTAAGGTTTTGTACTGAATCCAGAAGGTTCAGTATGATAACAGATTAGGCAAGTAGCTCAATTTTCTTTAATTGCTAGATATTGATTAAAATGATTAAAGCGTTTATGGGTAAAAACATACCATTTAATTTTTTCCTCTTTTAAAAGTAATTAAGGATCATACTAAGCTACTAGAGAAGGAAGGGCAATAAAAAACTATTAAGTATTCAATAAATAGTGCATAAACTTACTACCCCCACTGTGTCCCCACCCCGGCGAGGGCAGCAAGCCATTACTGGATTACTATAAAGCAATTACTATTGCTTTATTTTCTTCTATTTTCTTTTTCCTTTTTTCTTCCCTTCCTTTTTTCTTCTTTTTTCTTTTGACAGTCATTCTTTTTTCTATGAGCAAAAAGCTGTCTAGGCATACTAAATATTTTAAGTCTGGATTTGTATGTTTGCTTTAATGAAAGCAATTATTAGACATTCAACAAATATTCAGTTGGTATAAGCTGTCTTTTGACTAATATCCTCTTCTTGATCATTTACCTTTTGATCTTTGAGAATACATTTGTTCAAAACCAAGAGGGGAAAAACTAGAAGACTTTTTAAAAAAACAGTTTGAGAGTTACCGGTAATTGTAAATGCTTTGATTTCTGAATATATTTTGCAAAAAGGAATGGATCCAAACAAGAAATGGATTTTAAAGGCAAGAAACTGCACCAATCATTTGTAAAATACAGAGATGGCTCAAAGGTGCTTTTCCAAAAGGCAGCTGGACTTTGTTTTCTCTTAAAGACATTTTGCTTCTCATCCAAGAAGCTTCTTCAATTCTTGAGGTTGTGAATCTCCATAGACATAAGGAGATAGCATCAGACAAAACTGAAGGGTCAGCAATGTAGAGTCAAAAAATAATAATCAAGATGGTGCTTTATCACACGTCCGCCATATAACTCAAGGCATCATATCCAATAAACCTTCCTCCTATTTTCCCCACAACAACACCCTTAGAAGGTGGTTGGGTTGAGAGCTGGACGACTTGTTCCAATGTCTCCTAGCTAGTTTTCATGGCTAAGGCAGGATTTGAATTCCCAATCTCCCAATTTCTAAGATGCCTTGATCGCTAGATCAGATAAGCTTTGCATTGATGTCGGGCTCCAAACCCAAGAAAGAGATGTTGTGATTCTTCCAATCACATGTTGTGATTTCTTTGTTGTTTTTCATCCATACACAAGACTCTTGCCAAACTAAAATACCATTCACACAAAACATATAAAGTGGTACCTCTATTTACGAACTTAATTCATTCCGTGACCGGGTTCTTAAGTAGAAAAGTTTGTAAGATGAAGGAACTTTTCCCATAGGAATCAATGTAAAAGCAAATAATGTGTGTTACTGGGGAAACCACAGGGAGAGTGGAGGCCATTTTCCTCCCAGGAGATTCCTAGAGAGGCCCCACGGAGGCTTCTCCCCACCTTTTACAGCCCTTTTTCCTCCCAGGAGATTCCTAGAGAGGCCCCACGGAGGCTTCTCCCCACCTTTTCCAGCCCTGTTTCCTCCCAGGAGATTCCTAGAGAGGCCCCACGGAGGCTTCTCCCCACCTTTTCCAGCCCTGTTTCCTCCCAGGAGATTCCTAGAGAGGCCCCACGGAGGCTTCTCCCCACCTTTTTCAGCCCTGTTTCCTCCCAGGAGATTCCTAGAGAGGCCCCACGGAGGCTTCTCCCCACCTTTTCCGACCCTGTTTCCTCCCAGGAGATTCCTAGAGAGGCCCCACGGAGGCTTCTCCCTGTCTTACAGTTACAGTTACAGAGGCTCGGATTTGTACATGCAAAATGGTTCTTGAGAAGAGGCAAAAAAATCTTGAACACCCGGTTCTTATATAGAAAGGTTTGTAAGTAGAAGCGTTCTTAGGTAGAGGCACCACTGTACTCTGGGAACTATTAGGGAGGAGCTGTCTTCAATCTCTTTCTCTCGTACAAACAATTTGCACTAAGTTATCTGCTGTTCTTCTAGAACACACTGCCTGGATGACATTTAGTCTCATCCAATGCAATAACAGAATATAACTGATACATAAATCCAGCTCATAATAATAATAATTGCCAATAGATTAAATTCCAAAGAAACTGGCAGAAGACAATTGGCTTTAACTGAAAAATTAAAATAAAACAGCTATGACAAACTAATGAAGGACAAATTCAGTTAAATTTGATCACTCTACATTAGTTATATTACTATATTATATTACTTATTGCAGAGATTTGAGGCAATAATTGCCATCCCAAGGGAACTTGGAGTGGAGAAAATTATTCTTGAAGAGTGGGGTAGCAACAGAATTTTTTTCTAGATAGGAAACTAGTTCCTAATCTTTAGCCAAATTGTTTCACATAGAAAAGCAGGCTGCATAGACATTTGGTTGTAGGTGAGAAGACGACCATGTTTTTTGGAGTATAAGACACATCTCTCCCCTCCCCCCCAAAAAAAGAAAATAAAAAGTGGGTGGAAATGTTTGTGTGGCTTATACACTAAATACAGCCAATTTTGGCCTCCCAAAGCCCTGTCCTTGCGAAAAATGGGCCTGTTTTTTTTCAAAAATGGAGCGTTTTTGCCTTCCCCCATCCCCCAGGAGGACACTGCAGACTTCCCAAACCCACTGGGCACCCCATTTTTTTAAAACAAAAAACCAGGTGAAAAATGGGGCAATTTTTTTTTGCAAAAGGGGGGCATTTTTGCTTTCCCCCAGCCCCCCAAGAGCACTCTGTAGGCTTCCCAAACCTTCTGCATGCCCCATTTTTTGCAAAAATGGGTGAAAAACAGGCTCATGTTTGCAAACAAAATAATAATTGGGGCATACAGAGGGTTTGAGAGTCTTGCAGAGTGCTCATGCAGGCAGGGAAGGACAAAAACTTTTTTTTTCTTACCTCTTTGAAATTTTGGTGTGTCTTATTCACCGGTGCATGATTTATAGTAAGGGATTTCATCAATTTACCATTATCATTTTTTTATTAAAAGCACGATAGCTCCTTTTCAAATTATTTAAAACTTCAGAAGGATGAACAGAATTAGTCTCAGTGGTCTGGTTTGTGGTGCACAATTTATTTTCAGCAGATCACTTAGAACAGGGGTGCAGTGATGGGCAAACCCAATGGTGTTCAGGTTCGGTAAGTTCGGACGAACTTTACGCAAAATTCAGCCGAACCCGAACCGAACCCGAACTTGAACCCGAACGGGAAATCCCTCCCACGAAGAGATTCCGGAGGCAGAGCTTTGACGTCACCGGCAGGTTGCTAAGGACACCAAGGTGATCACTTCCTGGATTCCATGGAATATAGGAAGTGATCACCTTGGCGTCCTTAGCAACCTGCCGGTGACGTCAAAGCTCTGAATGCCAAACACGACCCCGAACTTTGCCCGAAGTTTGAAAAAAAATTGGGTTCGTGTTCGGCATACCAAACACCGCAAAATTCGGTACGGACCCGAATTGTGCGGGTTCAGTTCACCCATCACTACAGGGGTGTCAAACTCGATTTCATTGAGGGCTGCATCAGGATTGTGTTTGACCTCGGGGCCATGGGTGTATGTGGTCAGGATGGGTGTGGCCAGCTCAACCTCTGTTTTCATTTGCAGCAGTCTCCTGTAGCTCTCAGCCAGTGAAAATGGAGCTCAGAGGAGGCCTGCATGGCCCTGCCCAACTCTATTTTTGACCATGACAACTTCTTGCAGCCCCCTGCCCCAAACTCTATTTTTGCTGGCAGAGGCACCATTGGCTGGTCCTTTGCTGTTTCTTGGGCATCGGGCAAACCAGATCTAAGCACTCAATGGGCCAGATCCTGCCCACGGGCCTTGAGTTTGACATTCTTAGATTATACTCTGCTAAGGTTGCACTGCATAAATTGAACATGTTCTAAACTGGGCAAGGGAGGTATAGCCAGTTTGATCCTTGTTATTACGTAAAAGGGGAAGAGCCTTCTCTGTGGTGGCCCCGGCCCTCTGGAACCAACTCCCCCCAGAGATTAGAATTGCCCCCACCCTCCTTGCCTTTCGCAAGCTACTTAAAACCCACCTCTGCCATCAGGCATGGGGGAATTGAAATCCTCTTTCCCCCTAGGCCTTTACAATTCTACGCATGGTATGTATGTATGTACAGTATGTTTGGTTTTTATATTAATGGGTTTTTTAATCGTTTTTAGTATTAGATTACTATTGTACACTGTTTTATTGTTACTTTTAGCCGCTCCGAGTCTCCGGAGAGGGGCGGCATACAAATTCAATCAATCAATCAATCAATCAATCAATCAATCAATCAATCAACAAACAAACAAAGGAAGAAAGAAAGAAAGAAAGAAAGAAAGAAAGAAAGAAACAAATAAAATAAATTCCAGCTTTTGATTTATTGCTCATGCCTATACATAAGAATCTACTCAACTAACCATCAGTACTAAATTTGTGCTAGATAAGAGCTAATGGAATTCAAGACGACTAGACTTGAATCATTTGTGACAATAGAACATTCCGGGCTTATTCCTCTCTTGACCATGTTCAACCTCTCCATCTTTTGTGGGGAGTAGCAATATTTTGGTTAACACCTGGAAAAAACCATGCAATTGTTCATATTAAGTCCTGAGATGGTTTTCTGACTGCAGCTCCTCGTGCATATAAATTGATCCATCACAATAAATTGATTCAGTTTCATTGTTAATTTGTTATTGCGATGCAAGAGAAAATTAAAGTACATCTTTAGTTAGATCATTGCTATTTAAGGAAAATGATCTTAACTGAAAAATTAACATACAGTAAAATAGCTCTGACAAACTCAATTGTGTGTTAGCTATAATAGTAGTATCTATTAATTGCAGAAGGTTTGAGTCAATAAAGTTCAAGAGTGCTAAATATTTTAAGAATGTACATACTAGTTGTTGGCATGTTTCCAGTTCAGTAAAGATGTTGTAAAAAGGTGTGAATCATATTAAATCAAATTAAATCTTTATTGTGGTCATGGACCAGCATAAAAATATTACAGATAATTATGTGTAATTATATAATAATTATTGTGAACAGTCAGTATCAGAAGCAGTACCTAAATTAAGATTACATATAATCTTAATTTAGGTACTGCTTCTGATACTGACTGTTCACAATTATAGTGCTGATGCAAAAGTAACTTTGTGACAATTCCTGCATTTATCACAATAAAAGTCTTCAGTATGAAACTGATTAAGGTTTGATCAGTTTCAGGTAGCAGCTATTACCATGCCCCTGAATTTTCTTCGTCAATAATTTGAAAGAGGGGATAGATGGGGAACTCATCAAATTTCCAGATGCACCTTGGGGTAGGACAAGAAGCAATGGATGGACACTAATCAAGGAGAGAAGGAACCCAGAACTAGGAAAAATATTCCCGACACAATGATTAATCAGTGGAACAGGTTGCCTTCAGAGGTTGTGAATGTTCCCACACTGCCATTCTTTGACTCAGAAGAAAAAAGAACTCCTTATGATGGTTTTTTTAAAGTGTATCTGCCCTTCTATTCTTCCCCAAGAGAAACTCAAGAAATCAAATCACAGACAGAGAAAATAGGTGGGTGGGGAACACATCAACCCTTCCATGTCTTGTCAGAGCTGTGACAAGGAGTTGAAACCCTAGCATTTATCTATTTTTGGAAAACAGAATTCTGTGTTTGAGAAGTCTTCCATCAACACTTTAAAAAAAAAATTAGAGAAAAAAATAAAGTTTTGAGGAAGTTGTAAGAAATAATCCGAAGCATTTAACAAAAATTCTTTGTAAATAATTGTTAGGTTGAAATACATTTTGCTTTTTTATTTTATTGAAGTGTATTCTAAAAATAAAATACAATGAAGATGAAAATAAGTACAGAAAGAAGTGAAAAAGGAAAGTAATGATTATCTCCTACATAGTACAAAAAAGGTGATAAGATCAACCTTTTGTTTTACATTTCTAAATGTTTTAAGCTGGTTCTTTAACAACAGAGTCATTCTCATCTCAAAACCCAAAATTAAACTTTCATTTTTGAGTACAAAATCCAGAAGTGGTTTCCAACTGGAAACAAGACTAGATATATTCCTCTCTTTAATTAGAACAGTCAGTTTTGTGATCTCTGCCAATTTCACCAAGGTAGACCTATATTTTGCAAAGGTTCTGTTTTTAATCTGTCAGCATCCTCCCCCAAAATGACATTTGCAGGGTAGGACCATAAGAGGTGATAATGACCACCTTTCGTCCGGAGTGATCTGTTTTTCAAATCATATTTAATAACTGAGCTCGTTGTATGCTAAGATTAGAAATGATTATGTTAAAATCCAAAATGACAAAGCCAGTTGTGGATCGTGCGGGTTGGTTTGTTGGTTTGTTGGTTTGTTGGTTTGTTGGTTTGTTGGTTTGTTGGTTTGTTGGTTTGTTGGTTTGTTGGTTTGTTGGTTTGTTGGTTTGTTGGTTTGTTGGTTTGTTGGTTTGTTGGTTTGTTGGTTTGTTGGTTTGTTGGTTTGTTGGTTTGTTGGTTTGTTGGTTGTTGTTGGTTTGTTGGTTTGTTGGTTTGTTGGTTTGTTGGTTTGTTGGTTTGTTGGTTTGTTTGATTTCTAGGCTGCCCTTCTCCTGAGACTCAGGGCAGGTTATAACATAGAAACATGTCAGAAATCGAACTTGCAAAAAATGAAACTAAAATTCAATAAAACTTTATAAAAAATCCTTATAAAAACCTTCAAACTCGTTCATCCATCTCAGTTATACAATGGGATGGAGCAGCTTATCCAGGTTCAACGGTCCTAGGCCTGCCCTAGATATGTTTTCAATGTCTTTCGGAATATCGGGAGAGTGGGAGCGGTACAAATCTCCAGGAGGAGTTCATTCCATAGAGCTGGGGCTGCCACAGAGAAGGCTGTTCCCCTGGGGCTCACCAGCTGACATTGTTTGACAGGACCCAGAGAAGGACAAGTCTGTAGGCCCTGACCAGTCATTGGGATACATGTTTGCAGTTTACAGCAGCCGTGTCAAACTCAATTTAATTGAGGGACACATCAGGGATGTGGTTAACCTTGGAGGGCCAGTGGCCTACTGGTTGAGTATGGCCAGTTGACACCACTCACTGGGTATGTCCAACTGGGTGGGTGTGGCTGACTGGGTAAGCTTGGCCAATTTTCTTCTTCAAACTGGGTAGACCAAGCTGAAGCCACACTGGCCCAATATTTACTCTTCACATTGGATAGACCAGGCTCAAGCAGTGTGTGTTGGCCACTTACATTATCCAGAATGGCCCCATGGGCCACATCCAGTTCATTGGTCTTGAGTTAGACACACCTGGTTTACAGCAGGTGTGCCCAACTTTGGCATCTTTAAGACCTATGGACTTCAACTCCCAGAATTCTCCAGTCAGCGTTTATTCCCATGGATGATTCCTGGTTTAAAATCATAGAAAGAAACTTGGAGATCATCTAGTCTGACCCCTTGTCCAAAACAAGAATCCATGACTGCTACAGAACTCAACAGATTAGCCATTGAGTCACATTTTAAATTTCTGTACTATTACAAGAGATTGATGATAGCCCTTCTCTTTTAGTTTCACATTCTTCTGTTTTGTACTTTTCTGCTATTGGCTTTTTAAAATCTTCCCTCTTTTAAACATCCAAGCAATAAATTCTTCATCGCTGCAGCCCTGGGCTTAGCTCACTAAATAAATCCACTTATTCCCTGGGCAGTCATTTGGGGGTTGTTGAAAGTAGGCAACTGCCAAAGTAGTATCAGGAAAGGTTTACTTACTGACCTAAATCCATGATCTCAGTATTTACATCATGTCTATCAAAGGGATGTCCAGTAAAAGAAGAACTTATATGGGGCACAGGTTACCTAGTGGCTAATAAATTCTACAAAAAGCACATGTGTGGATTGGAAAATGGTCTGAAAGAATGGTGGCTATGGTAGTCCATAATGCTGTGTCTGATAACTGTGGATGTTCAGGGAAGGAAGGAAGGTAGAAAGGAAGGAAGGAAGGAGGGAGGAAGGGAGGGAGGGAAGGAGGGAAGGAAGGAAAGAAGGAAGGAGGGAGGGAGGACGGAAGGGAGGGAGGGAGGAAAGAAGGAAGGAAGGAAGGAAAGAAGGAAGGAAGGAAGGAAAGAAGGAAGGAAGGAAAGAAGGAAGGAAGGAGGGAAGGAAGGAGGGAAGGAGGGAGGGAGAACAGAAGGAAGGGAGGGAGGAAGGAAGGAAGAAACAAGGAGGGAGGAAGGAAGGAAGGAAGGAAGAAACAAGGAAGGAAGGAAGATCTATAAGCAGAACCCCATAGGTGTTTTTTCAGAAGGCAACTGTATTTTCTTTTTTTTTCTTTGAAGTCGTTTCACTTCTCATCCAAGAAGATTCTTCAGCTCTTGACAGGAGAATGAGGAATGGAAAGGTTTTTGGTTTTTTTTGAAAAAAATATATTAAATATATAAACATTAAAAAAGACATTACATGATCTTTCGTATTTGTTTACCTTTGATATTGTACCTAATGTCTTGAAATAAACAGAAACGACACCACAACATGTAAACATGTAATAACTCCCCCCGCCCCCCCAGAACTGCCTCTTATATATTTCTACGACATATTACACCAACGGTTCTTCTACGGTTTTATGTACAACCAAATTTATACTATCTTGGAATGGGAGGTTTTATATTATTTGCAGACAGCTGGTTATTTGCATCCTTTTAGAGCAGGGCTGTCAAACTCCCAGCCCAGGGGGACAGATGTATCACATGCTGACCATGCTCTCATCTGGTTTAGCGAGGGGAAAAAGTCCCAATATCACATGTGATTCTGACGTGAAACATTATTATTTATTATTATTAAATGAATTATTATTATTATGACTAAATGAATGATAGTCAACTTTGAATGATTCATCACTAAGTCTATCTATCTATCTATCTATCTATCTATCTATCTATCTATCTATCTATCTATCTATCTATCTATCTATCTAATATCTCTCTCTCTCTCTCTATCTATTCAACTTCTATGCCGTCCAATCCCAAAGGACCTAGGGCAGCTTACAATAACAATATGAATAGAAATAAAAATAGATACAGAACAATAAAAAGAAGTCGAGTATAATCTTTAACTATAAAAGCCTGTATTAAAAGAAACCCACTAATTATAAAGCAGTCACAATCCCATGCATACATACTGTTCATATAGTGTGGTCTTTGTGGCCTTACGGAAGTTGTCGAATACCTATATACAATAAAACACATTTATAATTATTTCAATTTAAAGACCAAAAGTTATAATAAATAAAATAAAACGAATAAATACAGTTTAAAAACACAGTCTCCTTGCCCCTTCTACTTGTTGTTTCTAACTTTCTAAAGGAGATTCAGGTGTGTGTGTGTATGTGTGTGTGTTGTGTGTGTGTTTAGTCCTCCACCAAATTACTCACTTGAGCAGGTTTCCAAAATGAAATCAGAAAACTAGCGAGCATGGTGCTGTTTTCCACCTAGGAATCTATTCAAAACAATTTTCAGATTGGAAAGCCACCGTATGCTTTTGTTGTTTTCTGAGGAGAAAACCAGTCTTGTAGATAATGCCATGCAGATGGGACTTTGCTTGAAGGGGGACTCGCACCAGGGCCTTGTCTACCCCTGGCCTTCCTTGGAGCCAAATACATCCTGCATTACAATCTACAGGGATGGCAAAATTTACTGAAGGAAAACTGTCCATCCAAATATTTATTGTATATCAGCAAGTTTTGTTCATATAGTTGTTGCCGCTTGATGCTTGACATGTTTCATGCTGGACCCTGTAATATAATGCTCTATACCAGTGATGGCAAACCTATGGCATGGGTGCCACAGGTGGCTTGCGGAGCCATATCTGCTGGCATGTGAGCTGTTGCCCTAGGTTAGCTCCAATGTGTGTGCTGACCAGATGATTTTTGCCTCACACAGAGGCTCTGGGAGGGCATTTTTTTGGTTCCAGGGAAGCCTTTGGAGTCTGGGAAGGGTGAAATTGAGCCTACTGGGCCATGAGAAGTTGGGAAACAGGCCGTTTCGAGTCTCCAGATGGCCTCCAGGGGGCAGGGAAAGCTGTTTTCACCCTCCCCAGGCATTGAATTAAGGGTGTGGGCATTTGTGCTTGTGCAATAACACGTGCACATAATCTTTCAGCACCCAAGGAAAAAAAAGTTCACCATCACTGCTCTATACTCTTTCAGCTTTAGTTAATTTTTCATGTCAGGTTTTAGGAGAACCTGAGTCTCAAATTGAAATTGTGAAGCAGGCAAGGAAAAAAAATAGAAAGTTTGCCCTTTGGGTGGATGATTCTATCCCTTTCATGTTTCTCTTCCTAAATTTAAGCTGTGTGTTTACTTGCACATTTAAAAAAAAAATGGAAACAATTCGCTTTAATGATAAAATAGGATGGCTAAAAGTGTGGCATTGTTGTGTTAGGAACATGGGAGACAACATCAGGTTCTTTGCAAGCCGCTTTCCAGAAATGGTGACCAGAGAACTGTTTCAGGGGCTTGGACAGCTGGCCATTGCATACAAATCTAATGAATGAATGAATGAATGAATGAATGAATGAATGAATGAATGAATGAATGAATGAATAAATAAACAATTCAATGACCAATGGCAAATTTCCATGACTGATATGGGTGATCAGGTTTGAACTGGCAGCAACCCACCACTGGATAGTAGGTGTACAGGAGCAGGAGCAGGTTCCTTACCTCCTCCTACTGATGCACATTGTGACATTTTGCACATGTATGCTCACTATGCTCACACGCAGGGGTGGGCAGCAGGCAGGACGGCATGGAATGCAATTCCACCGGCAGAAGATGTGTGCGTAGCTCCAGCTGATTGGTGGCTGTCACTTCCTGGATTACTGGTCTCATCTCGGCTCTCCTTTTCCCCCCTGCTGCTGCATCTGCACACCTTGCTTTTTTCCTCTTTCCTCCTTCCTGGCCTCAGATGAGCTTTTCTCTCTCCTGACCAGCTCCCCTTCAACCTCACACGGCCACCTCCAGCCTGAGCTGCAAGCAGAAGGCGTGGGTGGAAACGACGCTGGCAGCATTTATGTTTCTGGCAGAATCCATTTGCCTAGCTACCCAGCCTGAGGCAGGGGACAACCCAGGAAGGAGAGCGCGGGAAATGCGAAGCAAATTGTCACCCCAGCAAGCAACACTGGTAAGGTTGTAAGTCGTGGACTAAACAGTTCACTTGAACAATGATGATCGTTCAAGCCATTCCAACCTGATCACACGGCGGACAAGCCACTCCTACCCAGTCACATGTCCATTAAGCCACACCCACAAAATAAGCCACACCCACAGTGGGGCAGTAAAAAGTTTGGCTGCCCATTACTGCTTACATGCATGCGTCCCCTTACAAGATTTGGCTTCCACGCATGTACAGATGGATGATTTTCCATCTGTGCATGCATAAAGAACTGAATATTGTCCCAAAATTAGGGAAACAAGATGGCAGCACACACCGAAATTAGGGGGAAAAGATGGCAAAGACAGCACCCAAGCCGTTGCACCAAAATTGCGTCATTGCCAGGTCATTACGGGAGTGGTGCACCCGACCGCATCTGATTCTGGGTCTATTCTACTGTCTTGATAAAACTAACTTATGCTATTACCCATCAGGAGGGAAGTGTTTTTAATAGGAAAGTGAACGCAAGAACAAGGGGACACAATCTGAAGTTAGTTGGGGGAAAGATCAAAAGCAACATGAGAAAATATTATTTTACTGAAAGAGTAGTAGATCCTTGGAACAAACTTCCAGCAGACGTGGTAGATAAATCCACAGTAACTGAATTTAAACATGCCTGGGATAAACATACATCCATCCTAAGATAAAATACAGAAAATAGTATAAGGGCAGACTAGATGGACCATGAGGTCTTTTTCTGCCGTCAGACTTCTATGTTTCTATGTTTCTATCCAATGTTGCGATTGGAGCAACAGGCTTGTCCTAGCTGAAATGCGGAGCAATTAATGCAGTCTTATGCTAATGGATGCAAATACTGAAGTGTGCATAGATTTGTGGGGAGGGAGAGAACAAAAAGAGATTAAAGAGTTCACTCAAAGTACAAATTAATTTATTGCTTCATTAAATGGTCTCCGAAGAAGGAGGGGACCTATTAAAAGTGTGAACAAGGAATGGAAACACGGAAAGGGATACTTAAATACATCATCTTTATAAACCTGGTTTTGTTTTTGAATGTGAGTTGTTGTTTGGGATAGCTGGTTTAGCAACCAATGTGTTTTTATGTAGCTGAGTTTCTTCCTAGGAAGAAACTCAGCTACATAAAAACAGCACTTTATACAACAGATGCTTTCATTGTAAATAAATAAATAAATAAATATATCTTTCAGTATTTAGAAGACTCGTGGTGGCATACAAATCTAATAAATAAATAAATACATTACTTCATCAATTTTGATCTTTTGGTCTAATAAATTTATTTAAAATATTTAAAGAGTGCTAAATTATTTTTGCTCAGTACACAGATGCAGATTAAATTGTGTTGTTGGTTGTTGTTTTTATTTATTTTATTTATTCATTTGTCCAATACATAAATACATAGGAAGAAAACAGACATGTGATAATATAAAAGAGGGTGAAGGTGAACTTAGAGGAGAGGATATATGAAAGGAAGAGAATATATAAGATAGGTGAAAGAAAGGAAAGACAATTGGACAGGGGACGAAAGGCACACCAGTGCACTTATGTACGCCCCTTACTGGCCTCTTAGGAACCTGGAGAGGTCAATCGTGGAGAGTCTAAGGGAGAAGTGTTGGGGGTTAGGGGTTGACACAATTGAGTCCGGTAATGAGTTCCAACCTTCGATAACTCAATTGTTGAAATCATATTTTTTACAAGTTTGTAAAATAGTTTGGCGCGGTTCGTATTAAGTTTGAATCTGTTGCGTGCTCTTGTGTTATTGCGGTTATTGTTGTTTTTACAAAATTAAGTGTTTTTTTATGAATCCTTAAAGTTGTGAAACTATAGTACTGTGTTCTAACAATAGAATCCACTTTAATTTGAGAAGAATAGGGGGGGGGGACTTTAGAAGAATTTTGAGAGGAACATGTTGATTCTCTAATTCAAGAATATGTGAGAAAAACTGGAACATAATTACATACTAAAAACAACACTTTTCAGAATATGCCAAGATAGCTATACCTTTATAATATGCACAAAAACATCAATATCAAAGATTGATTTGTTTTACTTATTTGCTGATAGGATTTATATCTTATCCATCAAGTCATAACTCTCGGTAGCTAACATGACAATAATTTCCTCAATTCACCTCCTGAAATCCTAAGAAAAACAGCTGGCTTTTATTACCAATGAGCAAATAATTCTCCATACATCCACATTCAATTTAACAGGGCTTTCTTTGGGCCCTACCCCAATATTTGGAGCAGCTGCAACAAAGAAGAAACATTTCATGGGTTCCACCAGAAGACAAATGCTCAGAAGAAAAAAGAATTCAAAAAAGCATTATAATAATAATAATAATAATAATAATAATAATAATAATAATAATAATAAAAAGATGGTGGTGCCCATGGACTGAACCAGTTCCATGATGTCATCATGACATCATCAGTGGGTCACTACCAGTTCGACCAAACAGGTTTGAACCAGGAAGAATCCACTTCTGCATTAGCATACTGATTATACTGGTTATTATTGTATACTGCTTATTATGATTAAGAGCCAGGATGGCACAGCAGATAGAGTGCTGTACTGCAGGCCACTGAAGCTGACTGTAGGTCAGCGGTTCAAATCTCATAACTGGCTCAAGTTTGACTCATCCTTCCATCCTTCCGAGGTGGGTAAAATGAGGACCTGGATTGTGGGGACAATATGCTGGCTCTGTTAAAAAGTGCTATTGGTAACAAGTTGTAAACTGCCCTGAGTCTAAGGAGAAGGGCGGCATGAAAATTGAATGAATGAATGAATGAAACAGAATGAGGAGGAAAGAGAGAGAAAAAAGAGAAAGAAAGAAAGAGAAAGAAAGAAAGAAAGAAAGAGAAATAGAGAAAAAGGAAGGAAGAGAGAGAGAAGGGGAAAAAGAAAGATAAATATTTTTTTTTGCTCCATGTAGGCCAAATTTTTAATCAGCCCCTCCCACCCTGTCAATGGTGTCCCTCTTCACCAGTGTAAAAATCTGGTCACTTTACTCTAGTGGCCTCATGTAAAAGAGGAGGAGTTAAAGATTTGGGCCATATGACATGTTATACACGCACCCAATGCATTTAGTGAGGAAAGTAATCACAAAAATGTGTTTGTTCTGGCCAAGCTGTTTGCGGAAAGTGAAGAAAATAAAGGGGGCATGTAGAAATTCATAGACTATATGTACACATGTATTGGGTTTTGTGAGAGAGAAAGAGAGATAATATTTCTGAATACTCTGTTAGCATTTTTCTTGAGTTCATAATAAACTGCTGTAGAAATAGGGCTGCAATTTAGCAATTTGCAATTGCTAAAAAATTCAATCCAAAGAAAACTGCATTCATTAATTCTGAATGACAAACTTAATTATATTTTTCTTGCTTATGGATTTCAAGAGTCAGAGTCATTGCCATGATAGCTTGCATGTTTACAGTCATATGTTTATATGAATGTAGGACACAAAGCAACCAGAAGCCATGAAAGTGCAGCGCCAGGATAAGAAAGTAATATTAGTTTGAATAATTACTGACTAGTGTTAATTATCCAATTTATGAGATAAGTGATCTGCGTCTATTACTTATCTGTCACACATAGAAAGCAATCACCTATACATAAATATATAAGTAGCAGATAAGTGATATCACTTTAAATAAATGTCATAAAAGTAGAAATATATGAATGAATGAATGAATGAATGAAAGAGAAAGAAGGAAGGAAGGAAGGAAGGAGAGAGAGAGGGAGGGAGGGAAGGAGGGAGGGAAATGGGATGAAAAGTAGAATTTGTATGGGGGAGATAGCATCAAGAAACAGAGATTTAGTGTGCGAAGATTGTGAGGAAAGAAGGAAACAGAGTAATCAATTTAGATTTTAAAGAAAGGGTTAAATTTCCAAGAAAACAATGGATAATTTCTACTACTACTACTACTACTACTACTACTACTACTACTAATAATAATAATAATAATAATAATAATAATAATAATGCCAGAACTACCATCTATTAGTAGCAAAAAACTGGTGGGATGATAAACCCGAAAAAGTGGTCAAAAATGAGCAAGCAAAACTACTGTGGGACTTCCGACTTCAGATGGACCGAATTTTGAAACATAACACACCACACATCCTAATTGTGGAGAAAAAGAAAGTATGGATCATCGACATCGCAATCCCAGGAGACAGCAGAGTTGAGGAGAAGCAGCTAGAGAAATTAGTGAAATACAAAGATCTAAAAATCGAGCTGCAACGACTCTGTCATAAGCCAGTGAAAGTGGTCCCAGTGATCCTTGGCATACTTGGCTCAGCGCCAAAAGATCTCAGCGGACATTTGAAAACCATCGGAATTGACAGAATCTCCATCTGTCAATTGCAAAAGGCCGCTTTACTGGGATCGGCAAACATAATTCGCCGCTACATCACGCGTCCTAGGTGCTTGGGAAGCGCCCGACTGGTGATGGAATACGAAATCCAGCATAGTGATCTCATTTGCTGTGTTGTATTGACATAATAATAATAATAATAATAATAATAATAATAACAACAACAACAACAACAACAACAACAACAACAATAATAATAATAGCAGCAGCAGCAGTTGTGGTGACATAGAGGTTAGAATGCGACTTTTTTGGCACCAGGAACTGGTTCTTGGGAGACGGTGTTTTTTTTTTTTGTTGACTGGAGGGGACATGGTTTTATGTTGTTGTTATTGTTGTTGTTGTTATTATTATTATTATTATTATTATTATTATTATTATTATTATTATTATTTAGATTTGTATGCCGCGGCTTACAGCAATGATAAAAACAATATATAATGACAAATCTAATAGACTCTAAAATAGCAATAATACATTTATGTGCTGCCTGAATCCCTCAGATGGTGCTTTGCTTTTTTGTATGGCCTACTTTCTGGCAGGCTGTGGCCTGGTGTCAGTTTGTGGGCTGGTACCAGTCTACAGACGAATGGTTGAGACCCCTTCTGTAAAGTACTGTAGTGTGGCATATATGTCTAAGTACTAATACTCTTGCTAGTGTTATGCTGAATTAGACCACTAGCTTCATCCCATATTCATCCAGTGCTGCATTGTTAATAGATGTGGTATGTCATGTATTAATGTATCTACCTCCAATATACTTGAGATTCCAGAGGAATTTAGGATTTTCTCATTTAGTTGATAAACGGGAGCTGTAACGTGAGTATTTCCTGAACTGAATCAATCACTAATGGGCAGACATTTGTGGGGGATTCATTACCATTTTGCCACATCTATGGGGATTATAATGCAATGTGATAAGAAAGGAAAATTAATATTACATATATCAGACTGCTTGGCTAATTACTTCAATCCCCACATCCTTCCAAGAATTAAAAAAAAATATATCAGGGTTTTGAGGTAACGTTAAATGCTTGTTTGAAATGACTCATCTTGTCATATATTGAGTTTATGAATAAATTAGATCACTTTTCAACCAGCATTGAGGCTGCAAAATGAAAACTATTGAAGATGAACAAAGGAATGGATTGGTTCATCCGTGATGTGTAGACAAATGGAACCGCAAGATATTGCAATGACAGTTTTCCATGCTTAATATGATGTTTACTGAAGCTGCTTGAAGGCTCCTATTAGTGTTCACATATGATCCATAAGAAGGGGGTGAAAATAAACAGATTTACTGACTTCTAGAGTGCATTAGTTGATTGGCTGTTTGGGACTTTAGTTAATAAGATATGGATGCTAGGTTGCGCTCATAGCGCTTGTATTGTGCCTTGTGGGAATGAAAACCCACTCCATCTGTTGACCTCCAAATCTAGCTTCTGAACTTTGATTCATTTGCTAGATGAATCCCAGTACAAAATGTTTGGTATGCATATTTATTTGGAAATAAGGCTTATTTTTTTCCGGTGAAATTATTTTCTGGTAACTATTCAATGTGCCAAGTACTGATCTGAAGAGTTATTAGCTATAGGTTAAAAATGCAATGTTCTGTTCAGGATAAAATGACTCTGAAATGTTTTCCAGTAAAGTTTTACATTTTTAAAATATAAACAAAAACTTGGAATTTGGGCATCTATAGGGTTGTACAACTTTATAACGATGCCAGCAATGTACCAAATATTATTCCCCTTGGATCTTATATGCTACAAATGTATTTTGAAAAAAATGAAACAATCCCAGCTGCGAAGCTCTGTTAGGAACTGCAGGCATTATAAAATACTCACAAAATACTCTCCCTCCTTTTCAACTTTATCACCTATTATGAAAAGTAAATGCACAGAATAAAGTGGCATTTTTTAGCCTGACAGTTTTCTGGTTAATACTGCTTTGAATATTGATTTCAAGGCTTATTCCATTGTCATTATTATAAAGTTGGTCGCTGTTTATTATGTCAACAGCCTTTCAGAATTCATACAAAGTTATTAAAATACTGTAGTTGCATTACTTTCTTCAAAGGAGAAAATGTACATGCATAAGGAAGGGACAAAAAATAATATCTTAATTTTTTGATAACTACAAATTTCATACAGTATAAAGAATTGTGCCTGATTGTTGATCTACTTAGAATGTATGTTTTCTTTCTATTCTTGGCTTTCTTATTCTGATTGTCCTTAACTAGCTATCACAAGGAAAAATAATCCAGTTGCCAAGAAAGAAAGAAAGAAAGAAGAAAGAAAAGAAAGAAAGAAAGAAAGAAAGAAAGAAAGAAAGAAAGAAAGAAAGAGAGGGGGGAGGGAGGAAGAAAGAAAGAAAGAGAGAGGGGGGAGGGAGGGAGGGGGGAGGGAGGGAAGAAAGGAGAAAGAGAAAGAAAGAAAGAAAGAAAGAGGGGGAGGAAGGGATGGAGGAAAGAAGAAAGAGAGAAAGAAAGAAAGAGATAGAGGGGGAGGAAGAAAGAAAGAAAGAAAGAAAGAAAGAGAGAGGGGGAGGGAGGGGGGAGGGAGGGAGGAAAGAAGAAAGAGAGAAAGAAAGAAAGAAAGAGAGAGGGGGGAGGGAGGGAGGAAGAAAGAAAGAGAGAGGGGGGAGGGAGGGAGGGAGGAGGAAGAAAGAAAGAGAGAGGGGGGAGGGAGGGAGGAAGAAAGAAAGAAAGAGAGAGGGGGGGAGGGAGGGAGGTGGAGAGAGGAAGAAAGAAAGAAAGAAAGAAAGAAAGAAAGAAAGAAAGAAAGAAAGAAAGAAAAAAGAAACCTTTGAGACAACTATGACTTGGATGCAGGGTGGATTCAATTTAAATAAAAAGCCAGGTATATGACTGAACGTTAAACCTTATGCATATAGATTGTAAGATATTCAAACATCTGTTTTGTCCATTTACATTCCAAATAGATGTGCAAAATCTATTAGTCTTCTTATCTTACTACCTGTTCATCTCTCATGTCGCCTTACATTTCTCTCTACTGATATCCATTTCTCTCTCCAGCTCTATAAATAATTTTCCCCTCTTCATTTCTATAGCCAACTCTTTATCTCTCCACCTTCTCCTCTAATTTTTCCATAAAAATAATAATAATAACAACAAACTTCTGTAACTCAGATATTGGGAGTGTTAGAGTTCCAATTATTGGGGAGGGGGGGAACAAATTAGAATGTCCCTTCAAATCAAAAAAGTGACTGAGGATTTAATTCCCCTGCTCATCTCAAAAATATCTGCTCTCATGCCATCCCTTGTCATTGTGAATAACAGTTGCTCATTCTTTGGCAGGAAGTGAATGGCCGTTCCCCGCCTTTGCTACCCACATTTATTCTATCAAATCGATTAGCTGCTTCACTAGAAGCATGTCTGCAACCGTATCTTGGTCTCATCAATAGTTCAGCTGATGCCACCACCAGTTAATTACAGATAACGACTCAGAACTTGATCTCACATTACATTTTTCTCCACCATGCGCCTTTCTTTTCTGCATAATAAGTTGTTATTGTGTGCGCTAAGTTCTGTCTCCCTCTCTCTCTTTCTGAAATTGATGAAATATGGATTTCTAGTTGCGTATGATATTTATTTGACTTTTCTTTCTAATGTGTTCCTGCAAATACAGCTTCTTTCATATTAGTTGAGTGTTGATCCATTAACTGCCTAGATTGTTGCGCAAACCAGATACTGTGGGCTGAAAGAGAACGACTGGCCCAAAGTCATGCCTTTCATGCCTAAGGTGGGACTAGAACTCACAGTCTCCTAGTGATTGGTCCAATGTCACCTAGCCAGCTTTCATGCCTCAAGCAGGACTAGAACTCACACTCTCCTGGTTTCTAGCCTGTTGCCGTGACCTCTTAATTCAGTTCCTCATGTTGTGGGGACTCCCAACCATAAGTCTAGCGCCAATTCTCCCAACAGAGCTTTAAGCTGATTGGCAGGAAGGTCAGCGGGAAACACACACACACAACATAAACACCTGATTGGTTGGATTGTAAAAATATGTTCCAAGGTGCCAGAATAGAAGCTATAGCTCCTAACACGATGGGAAATTTGTCTTTTCCCATGGTCTTAGGCGACCCCTGTGAAATGGTCGTTCAACCCCCAAAGGGGTCTCGACCCCCAGGTTTTAACCAACGCACTAGACCAAACTGTCTCTTTATGATATTTATATGACTGATGGTACAAATTTGAAAAAAAAATGGAAGGATACAATGGGTTTACCATCCCGTCCTACCCCTTCCCACATTCCAGGCCTCCAACATGGAAACATTGGGGTACTCTGGTCTAGAACTTTTTTCAATTTGCATGAAAACATGGGATATAGTTTATTTAGGATTTGAGATGGGTTTCTGGAGTTTCTTTGGCCAAGATAAATAAAGACTGAACAGACTTTTAAACCTTCAATTTTTATACTTTTCTAGATTGTGACTGTGACCTGATAGCACCAAATTTATACCAGTTTTTACAGCCTCAGACTGCATTAACAAGATAAGATGAAGAACAATCCTAATCTATTTATAAAACATATAATCACCCTATAATGAAGTCTTGTCTTCTGCCCTGTTGTAATTCTATTCATATTTTTAAAAAATCTCTAATTATACAATCAAGAAGGTTCCAAAGCTACGTTAAAAAGAAAAGGAGAAATAACGTGTGATGGTTATCTTGATATAAATACATCTGTAGAGATGAGACATTATTAATAATCTCTTGTAATTTAGGAGCTGAATAAATCATACCAATCCCATACTGTATATAAAACTTTGCAGATATCAAGCATAAATCAAAATCCACTTCGACAACAGCCAAGAGACTATATCAGAAGTTTTCTCGGTGTTCAAAAAGAATTATATCTGCTAAATCTTGTCTGTTTGTAATAGAAGCAGGAACATTACTGAAAAATCTGATGTTGTCAGACGTTTGACAGCCCAATATAAATTTATCCTGAATTGGGTGGATGATAGTTGGAAAAACATCCAATAATTTGTAGGCCAAAGTAGTGATTAACATTTTAGCATTCACATTTATCAAAGAAATAGAGCTGCAAAGAGAACAAACAGTTGATACTTGTCTGGTTTTGAGCATAATTATAATTCCTGCCTGATTAAAAACCAGATATTTGTTTGAAAAAAACTTCACTATAGGATTTGGGTCAAATGGAAAGCAACAAACTAATGTATTTTTTGATCCCAAACTATTGGGATAAGCATTTTTCCCAACTTTACAGATTTAATTACATTGTCTATTTCTTGAAGCAAAAGAACTTGTAACATTTGATCTTAGGATGAATGTGACTAACTAGTTTTCTGTAGAAAGGTGTCTATCTTATTGTCTGTTGATATAGAATTAGTATAACAGAATTACAGAGTTGGAAGGGACCTTAAAGATCTTCTAGTCCAACCCTCTGCTCATGCAGGAAACCTTATACCATTTCAGACAATTACATGCTTAAATCTTGTAAAATAAGTGTGTGGTAGCCTATTTCTTGGGGGTGGGCTCCTTACTTGGACAGAACACCCTTGTGCACTTACACATGCCCCCTTAGAAATCTCTTAAATATAGTATGAGGTCCACAGATGATAGGGTAGAATTAAAGCTGTGAAATTTGGTATCTGAGACAATAAGGTAATACATTCCAGACTTTGACAACTCTGTTACTGATATATGACAGCTCTGATATCTGCAATCATTTGCAATTTTCTCCACTTCCTTTTATTTTCTCAGAAAATATAAAATATTTCTATTCATGTGTACTTATTTCAGGCGAGGGAAAAAACCTATCAGATAAATGTGGAACCGAATGATGATTCCCTCCTTTTGCTATATTACTGTATATACCTTAAGGTTAGTGTAAAATAAATGTCTAAAACATGAGAGGTGCAGCATCAGATGTTGCTGTTGTTTCAAGTTCAACTATCAGAGAGTCTTTGTTGTGGCCCGCCAGCTGCCATGTTGAAGAGGTTAAGGAAAAACCTGGACCAGTCCTGGATTCTTAGGAAGGCTGGATGGATGGATGCTCTGCATTGGAAGCAGAGATAGAGCCAGGACCATCTGTCATTTCCCAGCTGCCTTCAGAATCAGAGATAAATGGTGAAGAAGAACAAATGGGGACTATTCCAGATGTGCATATGTACAGAACAGTAATGTGTTCTAAAACCATTGCTCCTGGTTCACGTGCATGTGACACCACTGCGCTTGCACAGAAGCTTGGTTTTGGTAGTGTTCTGCCTGACCAGGCTCAGGCGATAATTAACAGTCCAGGAAAGAAGGTCAGACACACACGTGCATTGCTAATCATTTTCTTTTCTGTATTAAACAGAAAAGAAAAGGCTAAAGAAAACTGTCCTTATTTTCAGGAGCAAAACACAGTTCGAGGCGAAAATTCAGCTAGATACAAAGTTCATGAAAAAGCAAACAAATACAAAAGTCACGTAGCAGAAACGTTCCAGGAGTTCTCTGAATTCTCGAGGCACGAGAGCAGCAGCTAGTCCCAGAGTTTTCAACTCCCACTTGCCTGACAATGCTGAGTTGAAATCCAAAGGCACAGAGCAGAGGCTTCAAAGCAGGAACCACAAAGCCACACAAACCACACAGATAAACATCCACAGTTTGCCTCTGCCTCTGTTCCCTTTTGTAACTGTAGCCCTCATTATGGGAACCACACCCAGCCCTCATTCTGTGGACCACACCCAAACACAGGTGACACCATAAACACCGTTGATAATCCCTTAATTGAGCCCTGTGTTGCATTGCTCTCCGGCTACGCATATTAATTATCTGCTCAGCATCCGAATCCAAAGAAGAGAGGTTATCTGATGGGCTGCCTGCTAAATTTATTTTATTTTATTTATTTATTTTGTCCAATACACAATGAGGGTTTTAGTGGGTATATATCTATATACACATAGTAAAATACATGATGAAGGTTATAGAGGAGATACTCATAGTAAAATATATCTATGAAAGAATAGAAAAGAAGATATAGTAATAGAACATATCAATGAAAGAATAGAAGAAGAGATATAGGAATAGAAGAAAGGTATAGGAGATATAGGACAGCAATAGGACAGGGGACGGAAGGCACTCTAGTGCACTTGTACTCGCCCCTTACTGACCTCTTAGGAATCGGGATAGGTCAACCGTGGATAATCTAAGGGTAAAGTGTTGGGGGTTTGGGGATGACACTATGGAGTCCGGTAATGAGTTCCACGCTTCGACAACTCGGTTACTGAAGTCATATTTTTTACAGTTAAGTTTGGAGCGGTTAATATTAAGCTTAAATCTGTTGTGTGCTCTTGTGTTGTTGTGGTTGGAGCTGAAGTAGTCGCCGACAGGCAGGACGTTGCAGCATATGATCTTGTGGGCAATACTTAGATCTTGTTTAAGGCGTCTTAGTTCTAAACTTTCTAGGCCCAGGATTGAAAGTCTCATCCTCTGGGCTGTCTGCCACATTTTCCTGGCTGTCAGCCAGGCTTTCACAATCACTCTGTGATGCATCTCTCACATATGTGGGGACAACAGCTGGCCCAGGCCCGAACACAACAGGTAGAAACTTGACTTCAACTTGTAATGGCTGTTATAATTTGATAACACTTTACAAGAACTACAAGGATTGTTCAGTCATGCTCACAACAACCTGTAGGACAGATTTCATATTATTCTTGTCATATATAACCCAGTGACCCCTCCCACTTGTTTGCTTTTTCCCATGCATGAACTACTTTGGAGTTTCGAGACAGTATATTTCAAAGAGGGTTTTCATTCCTTTCATATTCTAAAAAAAAAAAAAAAAAATGTTCGCCAGTTATTCAAGCTGTTAAGCATCATATACCAAAGCAATTTTCATATAACTGTAGCTTTTGACTGCATATGAATAACTGAAATTGCAGCTCACTGGCAGGGGTAATTGCATCAAAAGAGAGTTAATCTTTGTTTAACTCCCGTGACTTTATGTACTTGATATACTGAAAGCAATAAAGTGCCACTGTTTCAAAATAAGGAATTTGTTTTCTTTCAGTAAGATGGTTACAAAACTTATCTGGGAAGAAGAGTGGTGGGAAAGAGGCAAAATCCCTTAAGAATCTTTCATCTCATTATAAAAAGATGTCTCTGGAATTTGGCTGAAAGATGTTTTTTCTTAGTGCTTCAGAACTTGGAGATTGGATTTCACCAGTAAGGGCTTCAGGCTGATAGTTGAAGCAGTTTGATATCACATAATTGCAATGCTATTGTTAAAAATCTCAGCAATTTATGCTAGGATGCTTTAGAGGTATACAGTAGACCCCCGCTCGTTGCGAGGGTTCCGTTCCAGGACCCCCCGCAACGAGCGGGTTTTCGCGAAGTAGCGCTGCGGAAGTAAAAACACCATCTGCGCATGTGCAGATGGCGTTTTTACTCCCACAGCGCTAGCGAGGAGCCGAAGATTGGGGGCGGGGCGGCTGTTTGCCGCCGGCATGGAGGGCTTCCTAGCAGCCCCCCAAACCCGGGTTGGGGGTCCGGGGGGCGCTGGCTCTCGGCGCTTTCGAGCTGAGTCCGGGAGCGAATTCGCTCCCGGACTCAGCTCGAAAGCGCCGAGACAAGCCGTTCCTTGCCGCTTGCTATCGGCGCTTTTGAGCTGAGTCCGGAAGCGAATTCGCTTCCGGACTCAGCTCAAAAGCGCCGATAGCAAGCGGCAAGGAACGGCTTGTCTCGGCGCTTTCGAGCTGACCGGACTCAGCTCGAAAGCGCCGAGACAAGCCGTTCCTTGCCGCTTGCTATCGGCGCTTTTGAGCTGAGTCCGGAAGCGAATTCGCTTCCGGACTCAGCTCAAAACCGCCGATAGCAAGCGGCAAGGAACGGCTTGTCTCGGCGCTTTCGAGCTGACCGGACTCAGCTCGAAAGCGCCGAGACAAGCCGTTCCTTGCCGCTTGCTATCGGCGCTTTTGAGCTGAGTCCGGGAGCGAATTCGCTCCCGGACTCAGCTCAAAAGCGGCGAGAATGAACGGCGTGGGCGGGCGAAGGGCGGGCGGCAGCGAGGAGTTTGCGTGGGCGGTGGGGAAACTCCTCGCTGACGCCAGCAAGAGGGGGAAGACCCAGGGAAGCCGCTGCCATCTACGCATGCGTGCCCGGCACGCATGCGTAGATGGTATTTTTGACTTCCGGGTTGAAAAATAGCGAAGTACCCTGTTCGCAATGGTTGGGGACGCAATAAACGGGGGATCACTGTACATTTAAAATACTGTACATCTTTAACAACAGGGCAGTGGAAGTGAAGGAACAAACATCTTATTGTATTTTCCTGCAAATAAAGTGGAATATGTAAATGGAACTAATTTGCCTTAGTTTCCCCCTGAATCAATCTTTCTAGCTCATTTCATTTTTGCATGTACAGTGATCCCCCGAGTTTCGCGCTCTCGATCATTGCTAATCGCTATATCGCGATTTTTCCACCCGGAAGTAAAAACACCATCTGCGCATGCGCGCCCCTTTTTTCTATGGCCACGCATGCGTAGATGGTGGAGTTTGCGTTCCCCGGGCAGATCAGCTGCTGGGCGGCTTCCCTGGGTCTTCCCCCTCTTGCTGGCGGGAGGGCGAGCGGCGGGCATCAGCGAGGAGCCGGGGTTTCCCCTTTGCGTGGGCGGCCAGTAAGACCCCAGCGCCGCTTCCCAGCTGAGTCCCGAAGCCAAACGCGGAAGTTCGCCTTTGCCGTCTGGCTTCAGGACTCAGCTGCTGCAAGCGAGCAGCCGGGCGGACAGGCGAACGGGCAAGCGGCAAGCGATCTTGGGGTTTCCCCATTGCCCAGGCAAAGGGGAAACCCCAAGATCGCTTGCCGCTTGCCCATTCGCCCGCCCACCCCGGCTGCTCGCTTGCAGCGCCGCAGCAGCGAGGAGCCGGGCGGGCGGGCGAACGGGCAAGCGGCAAGCGATCTTGGGGTTTCCCCGTTGCCTGGGCAACGGGGAAACCCCATCTTCGGCTCCTCGCTGCTGCCGCACTGCAGAGCAGATCAGCTGTTGGGCGGCCGAAGGGGTCTTCCCCGCCGCCCACACGCAAACTCCACCATCTGCGCATGTGCAGCCATGGAAAACAGGACGCGCATGCGCAGATGGTGTTTTTACTTCCGTGCCGCTACATCGCGAGTTTACGATTATCGCAAGGGGTCTTGGAATGGAACCCTCGCGATAATTGGGGGATCACTGTATTAATCAGCTGTCTATTCTGAAATATTCAAGAGAAACATGTTTGTAAAGCTTATTGGAAGTTACGTTGTTTGGAACCTCTCATCCATTTTGTTTCTAAGGTCTATATGCTGTATACAATGTCGTTTGGCGGGACCCAGGGAAAGAGCCTTCTCTGTGGCGGCCCCGGCCCTTTGGAACCAACTCCCCCCAGAGATTAGAATTGCCCCCACCCTTTTCGCCTTTCGTAAGCTTCTTAAAATCCACGTCTGCCATCAGGCATGGGGGAACTGAGATATTCTTTCCCACTAGGCCTTTACAATTTACGCATGGTATCTTTGTATGTATGTTTGGTTTTATAATAAGGGTTTTTTTAGTTGTTTTAGTATTGGATTGTTACATACTGTTTTTTTATCACTGTTGTTAGCTGCCCCGAGTCTACGGAGAAGGGCGGCATACAAATCCAATAAATAATAATAATAATAATAA